>NW_026875455.1:0-177937 GCF_032173495.1 Musca vetustissima
ACCAGGCCCACACCACCGCCGCCACCCTACAATCCAATGCAATTTGTACAAATTAAACCTTGCAATTTATATCAAACAGCACAAGAGCAACTGAAGAAGGCCGAAGAAGTCAAGAAGATAAAGGAAGTGCGCAAAGAGGAGCCAGAGGATTGGCAAAATGTAAGTACAAAAACAGGGCAAAAAAAAGCATCGAGTGAAAACTAATTCCCAAAAAAAAAAAAAAATATTTTCAAACATAGCCCTTGACCACGTTTGATTTTAAAGCGGACCCCTGAAAATATTCTCATACTGGTAGTGACTTGTCTTAGGAACTCATTTAAAAATATTTTTTTACGTGGATCTTTTAAAAAAATATTTCAGGGTACCTCAATTGGTGAGGATTTTTTCTGCAAAGGCGTAGTATCTGCAAAGGCGTAGATTTAAGGGTATTTGCAAAGGCGTGGATTTTTATACCCTTCACCACGCTGTGGTACAGGGTATTATGTCTTTGTGCAGATGTATGTAACAGGCAAAAGGAAACGACATAGGCACATGGTTCCTTTTGAGAATATGCACTTTCTGAGTCGATTTATTCATGTCCGTCCGTCTGTCAATGTTAAATTGTAAACAAAGTACAGGTCGCATTTATGATCCGAATTGGATGAAATTTGGCACAGCGCATTTGTTTGGCCCAAGGACGAACCCTAGAAATTGGAAAAATCGATTCAGATTTAAATATAGCTCCCATATATATCTTCGCTCGATTTTAGGTAAATAGTCCACTAAAGTCCCTGTAAATGTTTTGATTTGCTCGAATTTTGGCATAGCGTACTGAATTAAGTCTAGAATGATTTGTGCAAAGTTTCGTGAAAATCGGTTCAGATTTAGATATAGCCCCCATATATATTTTCATCCGATTTTAGATAATTGGTGCACCAAAATCTCTGAAAATCCTTCGATTTGCATTAAATTTGTCATGGCGTACTGAATTAAGGCTAGAATGACGTATTTTATGTTTCGTGAAAATCGGTTCAGATTTAGATATAGCTCCCATATATATTTTCGTCCGATTTAAGGTATAAGGTGTACCAAAGTTCCCTAATATATTTCGGTTTGCACGAATTTTGGCATAGCGTACTGAATTAAGTCTAGAATGATGTGTGCTAAGATTCGTGAAAATCGGTTCAGATTTAGATATGGCTCCCATATATGTTTTCGTCCGGTTTAATGTAAATGGTGCACCAAAGGCCCTACATATCTTTCGATTTGCACAAAATTTGGCACACCGTCATGAATTAGGTATAGAATGATGTGTGTTAAGTTTCGTGAAAATCGGTTCAGATTTAGATGTAGCTCGTACATATATTTTCCTCCGATTTAATGTAAACGGTGCACCATAGTCCCTATATATTTTTCGATTTGCACGAAATTTGGCACAGCGTAGTGAATAAGGTCTAGAATGATGTGTGCTAAGTTTCGTGAAAATCGGTTCAGATTTAGATATAGCTCCCATATATGTTTTCGAACGATTTAATGTAAATGGTGTACCAAGGTCCCTATATATCTTTCGATTTGCACGAAATTTGGCGCAGCGTAATGAATTAGGCTTATAGTGATGTGTGTTAAGTTTCGTGAAAATCGGTTCAGATTTAGATATAGCTCCAGTATACAGTTTCGTCCGATTTAAGGTAAATGGTGTACCCAAGTCCCTTAATATCTTTCGATTTGCACAAAATTTGGCACAGCGTAATGAATAATGTCTAGAATGATGTGTGCTAAGTTTCATGAAAATCGGTCAAGATTTAGATATAGCTCCCATCAGCAACGTACACAGGATTTCATTTCGGGGGGGGGGGGGGCCGGTAGTAAATTTACTGTGGAAAATTTTCATTTCGGGGGGGGCCCGGGCCCCCAGGGCCGCCCCCCTGCGTACGTCCCTGGCTCCCATATATATTTTCATCCGATTTAAGGTAAACGGTGCACCAAAGTCCCTATATATTTTTCGATTTGCATGAAATTTGGCATAGCGTACTGAATTAAGTCTAGAATGATGTGTGAAAAGTTTCGTGAAAATCGGTTCAGCTTTAGATATAGCTCCCATATATATTTGCGTCCGATTTAAGGTAATTGGTGCATCAAAGACCCTATATATCTTTCGATTTGCACGAAATTTGGCACAGCGTAATGAATTAAGTCTAGAATGATGTGTGCAAAGTTTCTTGAAACTCGATTCAGATTTCGATATAGTTCAAATATATAGTTTCGACCGATTTGAGGTAAATGGTGCATCAAAGACCCTATATATCTTACGATTTGCTCGAAATTTGTCATAGCGTATTGAATTAAGACTAGAATGACGTGTGCAAAGTTTCGTGTAAATCGGTTCCAATTTAGATATAGCTCCCATATATATCTTCGTCCGATTTAAGGTAAATGGTATACCAAAGTCCCTATATATCTTTCGATTTGCTCGGAATTCGGTATAGCGTACTAAATAAAGTCTAGAATGATGTGTGTTAAGTTTCGTGAAAAGCGATTCAGATTTCGATATAGCTCCCATATATGTTTTCGACCGATTTTAGGTAAATGGTGCACCAAAGGCCCTACATATCTTTCGATTTGCACAAAATTTGGCACACCGTCGTGAATTAGGTATAGAATGATGTGTGTTAAGTTTCGTGAAAATCGGTCCAGATTTAGATGTAGCTCGTATATATATTTTCCTCCGATTTAATGTAAACGGTGCACCAAAGTCCCTATATATTTTTCGATTTGCACGAAATTTGGCACAGCGTAATGAATAAGGTCTAGAATGATGTGTGCTAAGCTTCGTGAAAATCGGTTCAGATTTAGATATAGCTCCCATATATCTTTTCGAACGATTTAATGTAAATGGTGTACCAAGGTCCCCATATATCTTTCGATTTGCACGAAATTTGGCACAGCGCAATGAACACAGCGTAATGAATTATGTCTAGAATGATGTGTGTTAAGTTTCCTGAAATCGGTTCATATCTGACGAAATGAAAAATTTAGTATCGGTTGCAGAATGACATATTTATGGATCCAATTTCATTTTACTAGTCCTTTAAAAATGCGACTTCTGTTAGGATACATATGTACAATATACCCAAAGTGGTGAAGGGTATCATATAGTCGGCCCCGTCTGACTTTACTACTTTCCTTACTGGTTTGAAAAATTATTTTAGATTTATTTAAAATTAACGCAGCTACAAATTGCTTCAAAATAGAGTTCTCCTCCCTCCAGTCATCTATTCTGAAGTGAAAGTGAAATTTTTGAATACGACAACGGCAACATTTGATCCATCGATCATGAACCTATTACAACATAAGATAAGTACATAGCTCTACATACATAAATGTATGTCGTTATCTTTGTACGTGGAATTGCCCATGAAACTCGGTTATGATCTTCTTTCTATACGAAGTGTGAATATCTAAAAAAAATTGGTGTTTCTTTTGTTTCCACTTTTTTCCAAATTTCAGTTTCTGTGGTTTTAACGATTACGTGAATTTCAAAATTTTGTGTGTTTTGTGTAAATTTGTCACGAATCTGTATCAAAAACATTGGTATCACATACATTCATGCATACATGTATGTATCGTGTATATTGAAATGTGTTTCATTGGTGTTTCGGATTTTTTTTTTATTAGTGTTGGCATGGCTGGTGTCAATTTGACACTTTGACAATATCTCAAACTGACTGGCTGACTTACCGAATGTTCGCATTTCTGGGTCTTTGTTTGGCAATTTGTTCACTTTTGATTTTCAAGTTGCATTGTGTCTGTCCGTCTGTCTATGTGTTCCAATGCATTATTCTGTAGTTTAGTTGGGCTTTTGTGTTGTGTCGCACGACGTATAAAATAATAACAAACGAAGAAGTGAACCTTTTCATCACTTCTTTACCACTTCAGCCCCAATCTCTTTTCTCTCCCCCACCCACCTCTTGATTGGCCGTCGATCTCTGAACATTGGATGAATTTATGGATAGTAGATTTATTGCTAGCGAATAACAATTGTTCCCTGGGAAATGTACAAATTCGATTAACAGCAATCACACTGGATCAGCGGATTCGAAGTTACATTTCTCGAAGTGCATGCGCATTGACTATTTCTGTTTTTTACTTTTGTATTTCACGTACAAACGTGAATTTCAATACTGGTGGCAAAGAGTTACAATTTTTTTTGTTGGGTTTTGAAATTCGTGTACCATGTATGGCTAGAGAATCGAATCGAAAAGCCAACAATTGTTTTTTTTTTTATGGATCGGGAGAAACATTGTGTAATCATCATAGCCTACATTATGGTTGCGGCGTGGTGTGCATTATTAAATTTGCTATTTGGTTCGGTTCCATAATATGGGCATATTGATCATGGATCTGGTGTTGTTGTTGTTGTTTTTTTTTTGTTAATTAGTCCATAAAAATAAGTCCCACCTTCCATTTCCCCTCTCTTCCTCTAGACGATGGTGACTCGATGGTCCTGCAGTGAGTCGTATGACGTCAGGTTGTGGTTTTTTTATAAGAATTTTTGCAAAGGATCAATAGGAGTGGACTAAAAAAAATATTTCAATAGGCGTGGATTTTTTAAAAAAATATTTTTTGGGTATCTCAATAGGCTTGGATTTTTTAGAAAATATTTTTTGGGTATCTCAATAGGCGTGGATTTTTTAAAAAATATTTTTTGGGTATCCCAATAGGGGTGGATTTTTTAAAAAATATTTTTTGGGTATATAAATAGGAGTGGAGTTTTTAAAAATTATTTTTTGGGTATCTCAATAGGCGTGGATTTTTTAAAAAATATTTATTGGGTATCTCAGGCGTGGATTTTTTAAAAAGATATTTTTTGGGTACTTCAATCGGCGTGGATTTTTTAAAAAAAATATTTTTTGGGTACCTCAATCGGCGTGGATTTTTTAAAAAAATATTTTTTGGGGTATCTCAATCGGCGTGGATTTTTTAAAAAAATATTTTTTGGGTAGCTCAATCGGCGTGGATTTTTTAAAAAAATATTTTTTGGGTACCTCAATCGGCGTGGATTTTTTAAAAAAATATTTTTTGGGTACCTCAATCGGCGTGGATTTTTTAAAAAAAATATTTTTTGGGTACCTCAATCGGCGTGGTATCATATAGTCGGACGGGCCGACTATATGATACCCTTCACCATTTTGAGTACATACAAGAGATGTTAATATCTACAATATCCACATAGATAGATAGTAAAACGAGCAAACATAGGCCCTTCGGTGCACCATTTACATAAAATCTAATGAAAATATATATATGACCTATATAAAAATCTGAACCGATTTTAACAAACCTTATCACACATCATTTTTTCCTCAATTGCATTCGCTATACAAAATTTTTCTCAATCGGACAAATCTTAGGAGTTTGGTGTTATTTGCTTACTTAGCTGGCTTGTGGTAGAACTTTCGTTCCATAAGCCGAGCTTAGAAACAGATTTCCAGGCGCGTCGGTCTTATGCGCAGTTTTTCCAATTTGAAAGACCATTTTCGGCGATGTTGTCTTCGACTTGATCTTTCCAACGTATTCTTGGCTTTCCCCTTCTGCGTGAACCATCAGCTGGTTCGCTGAGCTGGGGCATCTGCATCCATTCTCACAACATGACCTAGCCAACGTAGTCACTGCAGCTGAATATGTCAATACGACACTCCTGATCGTACCACGGATTTCTTGATGGTGGTCTTTGGTACCCAAGTGTTGCTTTGTATTTGTAGGGAGTGGGAATTCTCGGCCATTTTGCTTTTATATTATTATCGGGACAAGGGGTGCTTTCGTCAAACAGTTGGGTAAGTTGAGCGGAGTAGACTTCTGGTAGCTTCTGCAGCCTTTCGACGTCAAATTTCCGTGTTACATTAGATCGCACTTTTGCTGCTACATTAAGACGGGCGCGTAAGTTGTCTGCCAGAAGGTAATGGTTCGAATCGATATTCTCTCCCCGGATCGATCGGACGTCTAAAACACTGGATGAATGTCTTCCGTCTATCACAACATGATCAATTTGATTTCTCGTTGTTCGATCGGGAGAAATCCAAGTGGCCTTGTGTATATCGAGATGCTTGAATCTGGTGCTGCTAACTACCGCTAAGTCAATCAACCTCAGGTCTGTTCATGGAGGCTGAATTTTCCGACGGTGGGGCCAAAGATATTTTCCCTTCCGATTTTTGCATTAAAATCTCCTAGCAGAATTTTAATGTCATGGCCAGGGCAACGATCACATGCTGTTTCTAGGCGCTCGTAAAATATGTCTTTGTTTATCTTTATCTTCGGTCGGAGCATGGATGCAAATGAGACTGATGTAGAAGAACTTCGCTTCAAAACGGATTATAGCAATTCGCTCATCTACTGGAGTGAATCTAGAGACAAGGTCTTTTATTCTCCTCTTAACCATAAATCCGCAGCCAAATTCATGTAACGTTTCATGTTAGCTATAATAGAGTGCGTAATCATCTGATTTACTTACGCCAGTCCCTTTCCATCACATTTCCTATAAGGCATTAATATCGGCTTTGTACTTCTTGAGTACATCCGCCAAAGCGAACACTGCACCTGTTCTGTACAACGTGCGCACATTCCAAGTGCAGATTCGCAAATCGTGGTCCTTTATACGTTGCGGGGATCATTAGCGGGGTTTTGGTTTTATTTTTCCTTGCTTTTTCATAGTAGGTTGGGTTTTCCGACTGTGGGCAACTAACCCGACGCCGCCTCAACCCATTTTTTTTATAGTTCTTATGGGTGAACTTGCGGCACAAATTAGCTCACTATTTCATCGGGTGATGAAAATAACTACCCCACGTGGCACCGCGGGGAGGTCAGTGTCCACAATTGAGATGAAAGGGAGACCAAGATAAGCCTTTACTTCGCCATGTTAAAGCCAATCAGAGCCGCTGCTTGGCAACTACCATCCCCTACGCCACCCAGGAGTTAGGTGTATCATTCCCCAAAAAAAAAAAAAAAAATCGGACGAAACTATATATGGGAGCTATATCAAAATCTGAACCGATTTTAACAAAACTTCGCAGACATCAGTCTGGACCTAATTCAATACTCTGTGCAAAATTCTGTCCCAAGCGAATAAATATTGGGAGTTTGTTGCATCATTCACAAAAAAACGGACGAAACTATATATCGGAGCTATATCTAAATCTGAACCGATTTTCAGGAAACATAACACACATCATTCTAGACCTAATTCATTACGCTGTGTCAAGTTTCGTGAAAACCGAAAGATATATAGGGACTTTGGTTCACCATTTACATTAAATCGGACGAAACTATATACGGGAGCTATATCTAATTCTGAACCGATTTTCAGGAAACTTGACACACATCATTCTAGACCTAATTCGTTATGCTGTGCCAAATTTCGTGCAAATCGAGAGATATATAGGGACCGTTTACATTAAATCGGACGAAAATATATATCGGAGCTATATCTAAATCTGAACATATTTTTCCCAATTTCAATAGGGTTCGTCCTTGGGCCAAATAAGTGACCTCTGCCAAATTTCATCCAATTCGGATTATAAATGCGACCTGTACTTTGTTTTCAATTTAACATGGACAGACAGACGGACGGACATGCATAAATCGACTTACAAAGTGATCCTATGCATATTCTCAAAAGGAACCATGTGTTTATCTCGTTTCCTTTTGCCTGTTACAATCCTATGCACAAAGACATAATACCCTGTACCACAGAGTGGTGAAGGGTATAAAAACCCCATACACATACCATTCTGAAATCAATGAATCAATTGGACAAATATTAGGAGTTTGGTGCATCATTCCCAAAAAAAAAAAAACCGAACGAAACTATATATCGGAGCTATATCTAAATCTGATCCGAATTTCTCCAATTTCAAAAGGGTTCGTCCTTGGGTCAAATAAGTGAACTGTGCCAAATTCCATCCAAATCGGATTATACATGCGACCTGTACTTTGTGAACAAAAGTACATACACATACACGGACGGACGTCCCACACCCTGTGTGGTGAAGGGTATAAATATTTGTTGGGTATGACGATATATATGACAATTTAATTTCTGCGTAAAAAAATGTTACTAAATGTCCAAAAGAATTTTTTCTATAGAAAAAAAGTTGACAATTTTTTCCCTTAAAAAATTGACCTGAATATTAATAATTCGAAAATATTTTTATATAAACAATTCAATTGTACATTTTTGCAATTTTAAAATTTTAAATTTGTTTTCTTATGACCATAAATTGTAGCTGACACATATTTACACCATTGTAAATTCAATCACGCATCTATTATTTAATAAATATAATCGTAAACAAAATTCAAATAAAATATGTCAATATTATACCATGAAGATATGCGCAAAAAAACAAACAAGTACACACCCTAATGTAAATGAAAAAATAAAAAAAGTTAAATTCAATTTGGCACAATTAAATAAATCAACGTAACGAATTAATGGTCAGACAGACACCACACCGACAGACGGACAGACAGAGAAAAAAAACTTAGTAAACAAAGTTTTTATGCCAATATTGTAATAAATAAATGACTTCCTTTCCCACACTAATGCTACCGTCGCTGGTAAGAGATAAACGAAGCTGACAAAAAACCGCTTCAGGAGAAACATAATATCAACATAATATGCAAAAACAAAACAAGAAAAAGTTAATAATTTTTTTATTGGCAAATTCATGCTTGTTGCATGCAAAAATGTACAGATTATTAAATTAAAAATTTTATTAAAAAAAATAAATAAATAAAATTTCAAATAAGTTACATTCGAAAATCTCATAATATTGCTGTACTGCAGTTTCAAATTGTCACAATCATGATGTGACACCATGTTGAAACATGAAATAGAAATTTAATCATTTAAATTCATAGAAAGTAAAGTGAAAAATACGAGACAAGTCCATCCGTGGAATATTAAAAAAAAACGAAGCACACTGGAGTGCGGTAATGTTTCGGCGGCAAGTCTTTTGCTTGTGTTTTAACGAGAGTTGAAATAAAACGAAACGCCATTCTCATTAACATTTAAAGAAATTGCATAATTCGAAGAAAAAAAACACAAAAGCCGAGAAAAAAATTTTTGTGGACTTATGCTTAGCATGACAATTGTTTGAAAGCCGTACAACATCGAAGTAACATTTAAACGGCAAGATGAACAACATTTCTTTGTTGTTGAAAAAAATACATCAAGCCCAAAAAACATTAGGGTCTCTGGCCCAATTCTATAGAAAAAAATCGGCCGGTAGGTCTCATGATTTTTTGCTTTAAAAAAAATCGACCAGGAGGTCTCAGGTTTTTTTTCTAAAGAAAAAAATCGACCTGGAGGTCTCACAATTTTTTTTCTATAGAAAAAATTTAAGGTCTTACAAATTTTTTTCTATAGAAAAAAATCGACGTGGACTGTCTCATGAATTTTTTCCTATAAAAAAAACGTCGACCTGGACGGTCTCACGATTTTTTTTTTCTATAAAAAAATTGACCTTGAAGGTCTCACGATTTTTTTTCTATAGAAAAAATTGATCTGGAAGGTCCCACGATTTTTTTCTATAGAAAGAAATCGACCTGGAGGTCTCACAATTCTTTTTCTATAGAAAAAATTGAAGGTCTCACAAATTTTTTTCTATAGAAAAAAATCGACGTGGACTGTCCCATGAATTTTTCCTATAAAAAAACGTCGACCTGGACGGTCCCACGATTTTTTTTCTATAGAAAAAAATCGACCTGGAGTTCTCACGACCTGGAGGTCTCACGATTTTTTTCTATAGAAAAAATTGAAGGTCTCACAATGTTTTTTTCTATATGGACTGTCTCATGAATTTTTTCTCTATAGAAGTCGATTTTTTATACCCTTCTCCACACTGTGGTACAGGGTATTATGTCTTTGTGCATATGCTTGTAACAGGCAAAAGGAATCGAGATAGACCCATGGTTCCTTTTGAGAATATGCATAGAATCATTTTTTGAGTCGATTTACGCATGTCCGTCTGTCTGTCCGTCCGTCCGATTTGTCCATGTATTTTTGTTAACAGAGTACAGGTCGCATTTATGATCCGATTTGGATGAAATTTGGCACAGCTCATTTATTTGGCCTAAGGACGAACTCTATTGAAGAAAATCGGTTCAGATTTAGATATAGCTCCCGTATATAGTTTCGTCCGATTTAAGGTAAATGGGGCACCAAAGTCCCTATATATCTTTCGATTTGTATGAAATTTGCCACATATTACTGAATTAGGTCTGGAATGATGTGTGATAAGTTTCTTGAACATTGGTCCAGATTTAGATATAGCTCCCATACATAGTTTCGACCGATTTCATGTAAATGGTGCACAAAAGTCCCTATATATCTTTCGATTTGCACGAAATTTGGCACAGCGTAATGAAATAGGTCTTGAATGATGTGTGTTAAGTTTCTTGAAAATCGTCCCAGATTTATATATAGCTCCCATATATATTTTCGTCCGATTTAATGTAAATGCTGCACCAACGACCCTCTATACCTTTCGATTTGCACGAAATTTGGCACAGCGTAATGAAATAGGTCTAGAATGATGTGTGTTAAGGTTGGTGAAAATCGGTTCAGATTTAGATATAGCTCTCATATATATTTTCGTCCGATTTTATGTAAATGGTGCACCAAAGTCCATATATATCTTTCGATTTGTACGAAATTTGGCGCAGGTTACTAAATAATGTGTAGAATGATGTGTGTTAAGTTTCGTAAAAATCGGTTCAGATTTAGATATAGCTCACATATATATTTTCGTCCGATTTAATGTAAATGGTGCACCAAAGTCCATATATATCTTTCGATTAACACGAAATTTAGCACAGCGTAATGAATTAGGACTAGAATGATGTGTGTTAAGTTTCTTGAAAATCGGTTCAGATTTAGATATACCTCCTACATACAGTGGTGGTCACAGAATTAAAACATTTACTGTGGTAAATATTTTTTGATCAGCCCTCGATTCGTTTGAAGTATTTTCGAAAATTTTTTAATTCAGAACACTTCGATATACTGCACTTAAGAGATTTAATATGAAAATGGAAAATTATTGCATGCAATTTTTCCATTAATAACGGTTTTTATGAAAATACATCGACTTTGAAGTGGCCATATAATTAAAACATTGTGTGATTTTTTACTTTACTGCATTTTTTGAAAATGTTTTTTAAAAAGCTCTTTAATTTAGTTAAATTATGTAAAGTAAGCACCGATAAACTCATTTACTGATAAAAATTTTTGAAAAGATCTGTAAAATCTATCAAAATTGCCAAAAATTTGTACAGTACACCTTACATTCAGAAAATAACCCTTATTATAGAAAATAAAGGTCCGAATGCACCAGAAATTGCTAGAATTAGTAGAAAACAATAAATAATCCTCAAAATAAATAAATATTTGAAATAAAAACTGAAAAAAATGGGAATTAACCTTAAGGAACGATTCAATTTCGATAGCCTTTACTGAAGAAGGCCGGAATATTTTTGCAGTATGTGAGGAAATATCGATTGATATTGGCATTTATTATATCAAATCGATTGTTCGAGTAGTACAGAATATATTTTATCAAAAAATATATCAGTCACAACAGAACGAACAGAGATCAACGCCTATGTTTACGAGAAAACGTTTCTGGTACACAGCAGCATGTTTAATGGTTAACTCTTGACCCTTAAAATGTATTGAACATGACAATATTTTTCCAAAATTATATTTTTTGAATAGAATAATGTCCATTTAATCTATTTTAGCCTAAAAGAAAGAAAAAATTTACAATTTGACAAATATTTAAAGTCTTGTGTTGAGCATCAAAAATGCTGCTGTGTACCAGAAACGTTTTCTCGTAAACATAGGCGTTGATCTCTGTTCGTTCTGTTGTGACTGATATATTTTTTGATAAAATATATTCTGTACTACTCGAACAATCGATTTGATATAATAAATGCCAATATCAATCGATATTTCCTCACATACTGCAAAAATATTCCGGCCTTCTTCAATAAAGGCTATCGAAATTGAATCGTTCCTTAAGGTTAATTCCCATTTTTTTCAGTTTTTATTTCAAATATTTATTTATTTTGAGAATTATTTATTGTTTTCTACTAATTCTAGCAATTTCTGGTGCATTCGGACCTTTATTTTCTATAATAAGGGTTATTTTCTGAATGTAAGGTGTACTGTACAATTTTTTGGCAATTTTGATAGATTTTACAGATCTTTTCAAAAACTTTTATCAGTAAATGATTTTATCGGTGCTTACTTTACATAATTTAACTAAATTAAAGAGCTTTTTTAAAAACATTTTCAAAAAATGCAGTAAAGTAAAAAATCACACAATGTTTTAATTATATGGCCACTTCAAAGTCGATGTATTTTCATAAAAACCTTTATTTATGGAAAAATTGCATGCAATAATTTTCCATTTTCACACTAAATCTCTTAAGTGCAGTATATCGAAGTGTTCTGAATTAAAAAATTTTCAAAAATACTTCAAACGAATCGAGGGCTGATCAAAAAATGTTTACCACAGTAAATGTTTTAATTCTGTGACCACCACTGTATATTTTCCTTCGATTTAATGTAAATGGTGCACCAAAGTCCCTATATATCTTTCGATTTGCACGAAATTTGGCACAGCGTAATGAAATTGGTCTAGAATGATGTGTGTTAAGTTTCGTGAAAATCGGTTCAGATTTAGATATACCTCCTATATATTTTTTCTTCCGATTTGATGTAAATGGTGCACCAAAGTCCCTATATATTCTTCGATTCGCACGAAATTTGTCACAACGTACTGAATCGAGCCTAGAAAGATGTGTTCCAAGTTTCGTGAAAATCGGTTCAGATTTTGATATAGCTCCCATATATATTTTCGTCCGATTTTATGTAAATGGTGCACTAAACTCCCTGTATACATTTCGTTTTGCACGAAATTTAGCACAGCGTAATGAATTAGGACGAGAATGATATGTGTTAAGTTTTCTGCAAATCGGTTCAGATTTTGATATAGCTCTCAAATATATTTTCGTCCGATTTAATGTAAATGGTGCACCAAAGTCCCTATATACCTTTCGATTTGCACGAAATTTGCACAGCGTACTAAATAAAGTCTAGAATGATGTGTGTAAAGTTTCGTGAAAATCGGTTCAGATTTAGATATAGTTCCCATATATATTTTCGTCCGATTTAATGTAAATGGTGCACCAAACTCCTCATGTTTATCAGATATTTATCCAAATAATCAACGGGTGTCCGATTGATATTTGTTTTAAATCGATTTACAAAATGTTGTCCCATTGTAAGAAGCGACTCAATATCTGAACAAATGAAAAATGTTTATGGATCCAATTCCCTTTTACTGGTCCTTCAAAAATGCGACTTCTGTTAGGATTCATCGGTTTTCTATAAGACGAAAATATTTCAGAGGTCCCGACGAAATTTTAATTCTATAGAAAAAATCCACTTGAAGGTCCCATACATTGGACAGAGGTCCTGACGATTTTTGTTCTATTAAAAAATCTATATCTGGTCCATGCGTTTTTCTATAGAAAAAAATCGTGAGATGTTCAAGTCGATTTTTTCCATTGAAAAAATTGGTCGGGACCTCAGGTTTATTTTTTTTCAAAAATGCGACTTCTGTTAGGATTCATCTGTTGAATATACCCAAAGTGGTGAAGGGTATCATATAGTCGGCCCTGTCCGACTATACTACTTTCCTTACTGGTTTTCTATAAGAAGAAAATATTTCTGAGGTCCCGACGAAATTTTAATTCTATAGAAAAAATCCACTTCAAGGTCCCATACATGGGACAGAGGTCCTGACGATTTTTTTCTATTGAAAAAATCTACCTTTGGTCCATGCTTTTTCTATAGAAAAAATTCGTGAGAAGTTCAGTCGATTTTTCCCATTGAAAAAAAAATCGTCGGGACCTGAGGTCCATTTTTTTCTTTCTATTGAATAAAATTAAAAAAGACCTCTGTTTGATTTTTTGCTAAAGAAAAAAATCCTTGCTCCCAATAAGTCCTCCAGGTGGGGTTTTTGATTTGAGACATTCACTATTTTCCTAATTTCAGTTTCTTTCCAATTATTCCACCTTGAACCTGAATGAGCTGCGTTTGTTGTTTGTTGTTGTTGTTTTTCAAACGGTAAATAATTAGCTTTCCAATGAATATCAATAATCAAGTGACAGTGATGCATCACTAATTGACAATTGATAAAATTTAGAGACTGGTGAATTTTCAATATTCATTGAAAACCTAAAACAAAACAAAAACAACTTCAAACCCCTTCTTTGAAGTTGTAGACAGCCAGCGACCGAACGAGCATTGATACAATGTAAGTTGTTTGAGGCCTCCTCATAAACGATCTCAGGTGAAATTTTCACACACAAAAATTCTTTGGCGTATTAACAACCAATTACAACAACTCAATTAAATATTCCGAACACAAACAATTCTAGACAAACCAAAAAAAGAAAAAAAACAACTACAACAACAACAACTGCCAGTAATTATTGATGGCAGTCAATAAGACAATTTAGACTTTACACAAAAAAAAACCTCCCATAATTAAAAGCAATTGAATGTGGCAAAGTAAATAAATATCAGAAAAAGAAAAACAAAAACAAAAAAACGCGAACAACTTTCTCTCTTTCTTTCCATCGAAGTGCCGTTTTTTCTTCTTGCCTCACTTTTCACTGTGAACAAAAGTTTTGAAAAAATATTTTAACAGTAGCTATTTTTATTTTTTTAATTGAATTGAAAACAAAGTGATAACAATTCTTAACATGTTCTCTTCTTCTTCTTTCCCATTTTACAACATCGCACACCGAACTTTGCAACCTGTGTAAAAAACTTCATTTCATTGACTGACTGGGCCCTACCCATCGCACACCTAATTACGACGGTGGTCACACAGAACCTGGACAATTGGAAGTCATCACGAAGAAAACGTGTCGAACACATTATCGATCGTGTGGTAGAGGTTAAAAAACTCGAATTGGAAGAGCATGATCGTACGCGCAGAAAATCGAAAACATTTTCCGAAATGATTGAAAATCGGTAAGCGCCATTTCCCGTCCCTTGAAATTTTCTTTTCCATGGATTTTCTGTAAATAATTTTTTTTTCTATTCTTAATTTTTAGAAGTGATCGTGTTGGCCGTCCTGCTTTGAAAAAGTTAGCCTCATTGGCGGTCTACACAGAGGATGAATCGAATGATCTGAGTGATTTGGGTATTGGCACCAGCAGTGCCAGCGGCAAAAGTAGCCTGTCGGAGGATTATGATAACAATAGTGTTATGGTAAGTAAAAAGATATAAGTTCGGAAATAGGAAATATATCTCAGCAAATCAGGAGAAAAATTTAAAATTGGGAAAAAATTTTGAAAAAAATCGGTCCATTTTTTTCTGTAAAATTTCGAGACTCAGGTTAATTTTTTCTATAGAAAAAAATCGTTGCTACACCAAGTCCAGTCTTTATAAAAAAAGATCGATTTTTTTCTATAGAATTCGTCGGGAACGTTGGCCCAAGTTTTTTCTATAAAAAAAATATCGTGAGACCTCTAGTTCTGGTCCATTTTTTCTGTAGAAAAAAAAACTGTCAGGTCCATTCTTTTCTATAGAAACAAATTCGGAAGACCTCTGGTCCATGTTTTCTTCTATAAAGACCTTCAGATCGATTTTTTTCTATAGAATTCATCGGGAACGTTGGCCCAAGTTTTTTCTATAGAAAAAATATCGTGAGACCTCTAGTTCTGATCCATTTTTTTCTGTAGAAAAAAAACTGTCAGGTCCATTTTTTTCTATGGAAACAAATTCGGAAGACCTCTGGTCCATGTTTTCATCTATAGATACAAATTCTCCAAACTCTGGTTCAAGTTTTTTCTATAGAAAAAAAATTGTTAGACCTCTTGTCCATGTTTGTCCAAATTCGTGATACCTCTGATCCTTGTTTTTTTTTTCTATAGAAAAAAATCGTCGTAACCTCTGGTCCTGTTATTTCGTCGGGAATTCTATTCCATATTTTCTATAAAAATATAGTCGGGACCTCTGGTCCATTTTTGTTATAGAAAAAAATTCGTCAGGACTTTTTTTCTATAGAAAAAAATCGGGACATTTGGTCCATTTTTTATAGAAAAAAAATCGTCGGGACATTTGGTTTATTTTTTCTATAGAAAAAAAGACCCTATGGTCGATTTTTTTCAATAGAAAAAAATTCGTGAGACCCTCCAGGTCGTTTTTTTTCAATAGAAAAAAATTTATGAGACCCTCAAGGTCGATTTTTTCAATAGAAAAAAAAAATTATGAGACCCTCAAGGTCGATTTTTTTCAATGGAAAAAAAATTGTGAGACCCTCCAGGTCAAATGTCCCGACGATTTTTTTTCTATAGAAGAAATGGTCGATTTTTTTTCTGGAGGGTTTCACGATTTTTTTCTATAGAAAAATCGACCTGGAAGGCCTCAGGGTCTCTTTCTTTCTATAGAAGAAAATCGACCTGGAGGATCTCGATTTATTTTCAATAGAAAAAATTCGTAATACCCTTCAGGTCAATTGTCCCGACGATTTTTTTCTATATAAAATGGAGACCTATAGTAAATGGACCTGGAGGGTCTCACGATTTTTTTATAGGAAAATCGACCTGGAAGGCCTCAGGGTCTCACGATTTTTTTCTATAGAAGAAAATCTACCTGGAGGGTCTCGATTTATTTTCAATAGAAAAAAATTCGTAATACCCTTCATGTCAATTTTCCCGACGATTTTTTTCTATAAAAAATGGAGACCATTTTTTATAGAAAAAAAAAAATCGTCGGGACATTTGGTTTATTTTTTCTATAGAAAAAAAGACCCTATGGTCGATTTTTTTCAATAGATAAAAATTCTAGAGAACCTCCAGGTCGATTTTTTTCAATAGAAAAAAAATCCACAGTAACCTGAGGACTCTTTTTTTCAATAGAAAAAAATTCGTGAGACCCTCCAGGTCAATTTTCTTTCAATAGAAAAAAAATTGTGAGACCCTCCAGGCCAAATGTCCCGACGAATTTTTTTTATAGAAAAAATGGTCGATTTTTTTCTGGAGGGTCTCACGATTTTTTTTTATAGAAAAATCGATCTGGAAGGCCTCAGGGTCTCTTTCTTTCTATAGAAGAAAATCGACCTGGAGGATCTCGATTTATTTTCAATAGAAAAAATTCGTAATACCCTTCAGGTCAATTGTCCCGACGATTTTTTTCTATATAAAATGGAGACCTATAGAAGTAAATCGACCTGGAGGGTCTCACGATTTTTTTTATAGAAAAATCGACCTGGAAGGCCTCAGGGTCTCACGATTTTTTTCTATAGAAGAAAATCTACCTGGAGGGTCTCGATTTATTTTCAATAGAAAAAAATTCGTAATACCCTTCATGTCAATTTTCCCGACGATTTTTTTCTATAAAAAATGGAGAACTATATAGAAGAAAAACGACCTGGAGGGTCTCCATTTTTTTCGTGAGACCCTCCAGGTCGATTTTTTTTTCAATAGAAAATAGAAAAATCGACCTGGAAGGCCTCAGGGTCTCACAATTTTTTTCTATAGAAGAAAATCGACCTGGAGGGTCTCGATTTATTTTCAATAGAAAAAATTCGTAATACCCTTCAGGTCAATTGTCCCGACGATTTTTTTCTATAAAAAATGGAGACCTATAGAAATCGTGAGACCCTCCAGGTCAATATTATTTTTCAATAGAAAAAAATTCGTAGGACCCTTCAGGTCAAATGTCCCGACGACTTTTTTCTATAAAAAATTGAGATTTTCTTCTATAGAAAAAATTTGTGAGACCCTACAGGTCAATTTTTTTCTCATGAAAAAAATTCGTGTGACCCTCCAGGTCGATTTTTTGTCTATAGAAAAAAATTGCTATAGAAAAAATCGACGGGACTTCTGGTTCATGTTTTCTGTAGAAAAAAAATCGTCGAGCCCTGTGATCCATTTTTTATAGAAAAAGGTGCATCTTTCGCTCTTATCAAGTTTTCAATTTCATCTCAAATCAAATTTCGAGTGTATAGCAAAAAAAAAAAAATGTATACCCAGTGAAATCGATAACAATCGAAATACTTAAATCAATTACCTTTTCAACAATGTATACCAACCGATCGATCGACCAACCAATCAGGCTAATTGTTACTAAATTGTTATACAAAAGTGAAACAAAAACAACCACAAAAAGAAACGCCAAAACGTGACGATAAATTAAAACCGCAAAGCAACAAAATTTCTATTCGTATTGAAAACCAAGTCACCCAGACTTCTATTGAGGGATAATAGATAGATAGCCTCTGCTAAGGGCTTTTTTAGACGATCTGGGCAGCGCCACTAATGATGAAGTGTTAACAATCCAGCTAGTTAGCAACCGCATCGAAATCTGCCAAAAATTTGTTGTAACATAAAAAATGGCCCGTAGCAAATGTTGGCCATTTAGCAGAACGACATAAAATGGGAATATGAAGAAAACGAAATGAATGATCAATGATCTGGCCAGTTGTTATTTTCTTTTTCATTTATTTGCTAATTACTTTTGAGCTTCTCATTATGGCCGGTCTCTCTTTACAATTCCTTTCTTCTTGTTCTTATTCGATTTCATTTAGCAGTTCGGCCATTACAACTGTTTGCTAAACAGTTTGACCCAGTTCTAAATTTTGAAGCACACACAAATCATAAATCGCAAACACAAATCAAATATAGCAACTTTCCAAATCAGCATCATTTTGGAATTGAAAAAATACGATGAGACAGACAAATGAAATATCAAAATCAGACTAAAAAGTTATAAAAAAATCTTTAGACCCTGGATAGTAATTATTTTCTATAGAAAAGGTTTGTCAGAACCCTTGGGTCTCTATTTTGATCTATAGGATAGATAGACATCCAAAAAATACCAACCAATGATAACCAAAAATACCAAATTACAGTCACTTCAATTGAAAAACGTGCCCTACATCGGTCCACGTTTAGGCATAGTTCCCATATAAGGGTAGCCCCAAAGTTTCTGTATTTTGAGGTTCTTGAGCGCGGTTTTCAACTGAATTCGCTGAAATTCGGTACTTTGAGTTCTCATTGGGTAACAAATCTTCCCACTAAAAATTATAAATATTGGTCTATATTTTCGGGTAGCCCCCATATAAGGGTACCCCCGATTTTCGGTATTTTAGGGGTTTTGATCGCATTTTTCTACCGAATTCGCTGAAATTTGGTACTTTGAGTTCTTATTGGGTAGAAAATCTTCCTACTAAAAATTATAAGTATGGGTCCATTTTTTCGGATAGGCCCCATATATGGGTACCCCCCACTTTTCGGTATTTTGAGGTTCTTGAGCGCGGTTTTCAACCGAATTCGCTGAAGATTTGTACATTGGATCCACATAAAGGTCCAGTTTTTCTGGTAGTCCCATATAACGGTACCCCCAAATTTTCGGTGTTTTGGTATCGTATTTTTCTACCGAATTCGCTGAAATTTGCTACTTTCAGTTCTTATTGGGTAGCAAATCTCCCTACTAAAATTTATAACCAGTAAGCGGAGCAGTATAGTCGGACGGGGTCGACCATACGATACCCTACACAACTACCACGGAACTCTAACTTTCTGCCGACGTTTATTCTGAGCGTGGGCAATATTTCGTGATAATTGCACCCTCTTGCCCGATTAAAGATCGACAGCACCTCTTCCTTACACTGACATATTTACCGAATATTCCCAATATTGAGTACAACCCTTCAATTACTTGTCCAGATTCCCTTGTGTTGTGATGTTCGGATTAAAATTGCGGCCTATAGATCGTCTCGAAAAAAAAATTTAAAAAAAAATTAAGTTTTCGGTCCACTTCATCCCAAAATTTTGATTTAATCATCACCAAAAATTATACCCGATATCCCTGACCATACCTGGATCCTCATTGAACATTTTAAAGCGATCAGCGCTATATTTCCGCCCTCTACTGTGGTATTGGGTTACTAAATAATGTCTGAATACGTAAGCACCTGTAAATATTTAAGTGTAACTCCCACATCTGAGTACATACGACCATATAATTGGTATCAATTTAAAGGTCAACCACTCCTCTTGAACACGCTATAAATATATATATATATATATATACGCCATAGAATACAAATTTTGTCATTTTTCACACAAAAGTCAGGGTCCATTTGACCCGCTAAATATTGACCACCGATCTTTATCAAAACAGGCATGTTTATTCTTTGGCCCGATCCCCTTCTCCATGTAAAAATTCCCACTGTTTGGGTCATAATTGCGGCCTAAACATGGCGACCAGAAAAACCGACAACAATTTAGTATTTGGTCCATTTCAACCCCTTAATATTAACCGATCGTTGCCAGAAACAATAGGGGTCTTCATTAGCCAGAACCCATACTACATGCTAAATTTCGTAAAGATTGGTTCATAACTGTGGCCTGTATCGTGTTTACAAATTATAATGGACAGACGGACGGACGGACACACATGTCTATATCGACTCAGCTAGTTGAGATATGACGATCGGTATACTTAAAGGTGGGTCTAGGACCAATCTTTCGCGGCGTTACAAACTCTTGGGGCTGCACAAATCTATAATTCTCTGACAACATAGTTGTGTAGGGTATAAATAGTAGGAACCTTGAGTCTATTTTTTAATACACACCACTTTAAAATATAGGAAACCGGAATAAATTGTAAACAAAGTACAGGTCGCATTTATAATCCGAATTGGATGAAATTTGGCACAGCTTATATATTTGGCCCAAGGACCTATTGAAATTGGGAAAAATCGGTTCAGATTTAGATATAGCTTCCATATATATTTTCGTTGGATGTAAGGTAAATGGTATACCAAAGTCCCTATATACATTTCGATTTGCACGAAATTTGGCACAGCGTTCGGAATTAAGACTAGAGTGATGTGTGCCAAGTTTTTAGGTAAATAGTGCACCAAAGTCCCTATATATCTTTCCATTTACACGAAATTTGGCATAGCGTACTGAATTAGGTCTACAATGATGTGTGTTGAGTTTCCTGAATATCGGTCCAGATTTAGATATAGCTCCCATATATATGTTCTTCCGATTTAATGTAAATGGTGCACCAAAGTCCCTATATATCTTCCGATTTGCACGAAATTTGGCATAACGTCCTGAATTGAGCCTAGAGTGATGTCTGTAACGTTTCTTGAAAATAGGTTCAGATTTAGATATAGCTCCCATATGAATTTTGGTCCGATTTTAGGTAAATAGTGCACCAAAGTCCTTATTTATCTTTCGATTTTCACGAACTTTTTCATAGCGTACTGAATTAAGTCTAGAACGATGAGTGTCAAGTTTTGTGAAAATCGGTTCAGATTTAGATATAGCTCTCATATGCATTTTAGTCCGATTTTAGGTAAATAGTGCACCAAAGTCCCTATTTATCTTTCGATTTGCACGAAATTTGGCACTGGGTAATGCATTAGGTCTAGAATGATGTGTGCTAAGTTTCGAGAAAATCGGTTCAGATTTAGATATAGCTCCCATATGAATTTTGTTCCGATTTTAGGTAAATAGTGCACCAAAGTCCCTATATATCCTTCGATTCGAAATTTTGCATAGCGTACTGAAATAAGTCTAGAACGATGTGTGTTAAATTTCGTAAAAATCGGTTCAGATATAGATATAGCTCTCATATATATATATATATATATATATCCTATATATCCTCCGATTTGCACAAAATTTGGCATAGCGTACTGAATTGAGTTTGGAATGATGTGTTGTAAGTTTCATTTCAGATTTCGATATATCTCCCACATATACATATATATTCGTCCGATTTTACATAAATGGTGCAAATTTTAATTTTCAAATAGGACCGTCTTTAAAAAAATCTCTAAAAACCCCCAAAAATATTCTTTAAAAGAGGCTTTGAAAAAATTTACATCTTCAATTAGATACTAAAAAATATTCTTTACATAAATTGACTTTTCAAAACATCCAGATCTTAACGAAATAATATTAAAAATTTCTCAAGCTTACAAAAAAATATATATTGATTTCTTAAATCCTCGCGTTTTTGGGTCTTTTAAAAGTTGTTTTATTTATTCCGGCCTCCACTCCTCGCCTCGCCCTCCCATCAAGAAATCTGTGCTAATTACATTAAATTGTTGCACACACCATACATCAAAAAATCTTGTTACTATTGCTACTATTTGTAGTTGTTATTGCAATTGTTGTTGTTGTCGCCGTCGTTGTTGTCATTGTCGCTGACGTTTGCGTGTCTTTCATCAACACCACTGTTTGTTTTTTTCTATTTAACTCTTGATATCATATTTTATATAGCGTTATATTTCTAGCTGTCAACCGGTATTGAATGATTAAAATCTGAAAAACAAGAACCTTATATACTACCTCTACACACACTCCGACCTCCTCATCCCCTTGTCCCTCTCCTACTTGACTTGGCTAACAACAACAACCCACCAGCAGCAGCAGCAGTTTAGCCAACCATTCAAAAAAAACCTAACAGTTCTCATTCATTAAAACGCAACCGACAACCAACTTGTATTTCAGTGAAGTTGTTCCTGAATTTTTGTTGTTGTTCTGTCGGTCGGGTTGGTTCGTCGGTTGGCTGAATGTTAGACAACAAAATAAAGAAAATTTGCCGCAAAAGAAAACTGAAACCATTTCTCAAACGTAACGCGAAAAACTCATATCTTTCACATCAAATTAACTCCCAAAGAATAGAACAAAAACAAGAAGAAAGAATAAAAACTAGAAATAAAACTGACACCTGAAAAATGGCGTAAAATTTGTGTCGTATTTAATAAAATATGAAAAATTTTTTATAAAAAAAAAGAAAAATAATTAGAGGAATGGAATTAATATAATCATACAATGTAATTGAGATTTTAATGCGATAAAGCACATTATAGTAATTTTTCTCTTAAAACAATGCCCAATATCCGATTTAACAAAAAATTTCAATTTTTTTTTTTCAAAAATTCCGTAAAATTTTTCAAAAAACCACAAAGTTCCCAAATTTATAAAATTTGGACATTCTTTCATTTTTACCATAAAAAATAATTTTTACACATTTTTTTAGAAATCCCCAAATTTCCCCAGTTATTTTTTATACCCTCTCCGCCATAGTATGGAGGGTATATTAATTTTGTCATTCCGTTTGTAACTCATCGAAATATTCATTTCCGACCCTATAAAGTATATATATATTCTTGATCAGGGTAAAATTCTAAGACGATCTAGCCATGTCCGTAGACGGACGGACCGTCTATTGTAATGACGCTATCTTCTGAAGGAATTGAGATAGGGTGCTTAAATTTTGCATAGGTATAGCTCCCATATAAGGGTACACCCAAATTTTCGGTATTTTAGTGTTCTTGAGCGCGTTTTTCAGCCGAATTTGCTGAAATTTGTTACATTGGGTTCTTATTGGGTCCTAAATTTCTCCACAAAAAATTATAAGTATAGGTCCATATTTTCTGGTTGCCCCCATATAATGGTACCTCATTGGTACATTGGGTTCTTATTGGGTCCTAAATTTCTTCACAAAAAATTATAAGTATAGGTCCATATTTTCTGGTTGCCCCCATATAATGGTACCTCATAATTCTCAGTATTTTGGGGGTTCTGGTCGTATTTTTCCACCGAATTGGCTGTAATTTAGTATTTTGAGTTCTTAATAGGTACCAAATCTCTCTACAAAAAATTATGTATATAGGTTCATTTTTTCGGGTAGCCCCCATATAAGGGTACCCCCCAATTTTTCGGATTTTGGGGTTCTTGAGCGCGTTTTTCAGCCGAATTCGCTGAAATTTGGTACATTGGGTTCTTATTGGGTCCTAAATGTCTCCACAAAAAATTATAAATATAGGTCCAGTTTTTCTGGTAGCCCCTATATAATGGTACCTCATAATTTTCAGTATTTTGGCGGTTTTGGTCGTATTTTTCCACCGAATTGGCTGTAACTTAGTATTTTGAGTTCTTAATAGGTACCAAATCTCTCTACAAAAAATTATGTATATTGGTCCATTTTTTCGGGTAGCCCCCATATAAGGGTACCCCCGATTTTTGGTATTTTAGGGTTCTTGAGCGCGTTTTTCAGCCGAATTCGCTGCAGTTTGGTATTTTGTAGTCGTATATGGTATCAAATCTCCCTACTAAAAACTATTAATATTCGCCCCCTTTTTTGGCGTAGTCCCCATATAACCCCCTTTTTATATTAATATAGTTATCTAATTTGTTCCGGTTTTGGGTTTGGTTGTAAGAGTATGTCGTAATCATTTCACCTGCGGAGGATATCGAGATAAAAAGCTAGAACGTAAGGTTCGATAATGATCTATATATGAACCTTACCCGCATTTATGCCCTGTGTGGTATGTACCAGAAGGAGTGGACAGATATTCCCAATCTTCGAAATTGAACTATGTTTGAAAGAAATAATAAGATTGACAATGTTTGGATGAAATCATAATTTTCTGAAACAAATTTGGTCCAATGAAACATGGGGGTCTAGAACCAATATTTCCATGAGGCCCATTTTCACCTTGTCAAAGTTTATACACCCTCATAAGCCATAAGGCTGAGGGTATAATTATCAATTACAATTCTGAAATTTGTTTTATAGTTTACATAATCATTTCAAGTACATGTCAGTATATCTATGGTGGAGGGTATCCAAAGTTCGGCCCGGTCGAACTTAACGCTTTTTCACTTGTTTAAATTAAAACCATACCAAATAATTGTTTTTGTTAAATTTTTAGGATTTTCATCTTGATAAAATCCATTCCTGGATTTTTTGCATAAATACCCAAAATCTCCCCAGCTTTATTTATATATTTTTATAAAATCGAATATTGACAATTTTCATATTAAAAACATATATTTTTTTAATTTACATTTATAATCTTAATTTTTTATGCATTTGCATCTTAATAAAATTCTTTCTTTGGGAATTTTTCGAAATTCGTAAACTTCCCCAGTTTTTTTTTTTTCCAAATAGTATTTTTAAAACAAAATTATAATATTTTTTTTTTTCTATAAATTTGATTGGAATGTTTTCCATTTCCAATCAAATATTTTTGAAAAGATTTTTACATTCTCTTCCAGATGAATTTGATTCCTAGAGATTTTCCTAAAATACCCAATTTTCCCCAGTTTTTTTAGTTGCCATTATTAAATCAAATTATTGTCATTTTCATATTAAAAGCAATTCAAATAATAGATTTGCTCAATTTTTAGAATTTTCATCTTGATATAATTCATATTTTTTTTTAAATCCATAACATTAATTCCCGGAGATTTTTTAAAAAATCCCCAAATTTCCCCAAATTTTTAATTTACGAAAAAATTATGTTATTATGGGTTTTAGTTGTCTTTGGACCATCTTTTGACATTTCCTTTCGTTACCATTCAATCCTGGAGATTTTTTTAATTCCCCAAATTTCCCCAGATTTATTTTAAATTGCTGTAAAAATAAAAATATTAAAATTTTTTATTACAAATTAGTCTATAATAATTTTAACTACCTTTGCTTCAAAAAAAATTAATTTCCCGAGATTTTTTTAAAAATTCCCAAATTTCCCCAGATTTCTAAATAACGCTAAAAATTATTTTAATGTGATTTTTAATGGTTTTAGTGCACCGTTTTGCCAATTTTGCATACTAATTCATTTCTGGAGATTTTTTTTAAAAAATCCCCAAATTTCCCTATCTTTCAAAAAAATTAATTCCCGGTGATTTTTTTAAAAATCCCCAAATTTCCCCAGATTTCTAAATAACGCTAAAAATTATTTTAATGTGATTTTTAGTGGTTTTAGTGCACCTTTTTGCCAATTTTGCATACTAATTCATTTCTGGAGATTTTTTTTTAAAAAATCCCCAAATTTCCCTATCTTTTTTTCAAATTGTATTTTTAAAATTAAATTATAGTAATTATCATATTGAAAATAATCAAATCAAATATTTTTGCAAAGATTTCTACATTTTCATTCCAGGAGATTTTCCAAATATACCCAATTTTCCCCAGTTTTTTAAATAATTGAAAATTACCAAAATGTCTTACTTTACTATTAGCATATTTTCCATAAAATAGATAAAAATTTTTATATTTATCCGACCAAATTGGTCTTCAAAAATTCCCTGAAATTTTCCCCATTTTTTATTTTTATTTATATATTTTTTTCTAATTCCCTCTTCTTCTATTAATTTCAATTTTATAGCCTTTTTTAATTAATCCAATTTTATTAGTTACCATTTTTAATAGAATTTTATTGTCCCTATACCCCTATACGAATTTGTAGCCATCATTGGTCGGTCTATTTGTGGTTTCTCGAATTTGAATGAAATAAAAATAGAAAACATACGTCATGATCTATAGTAAAAAAATTAGACAAAAATAAATAAAAACACTCATTCAACAACGGATAGAGGAAGCATATGTTGTATTGTAAAAAAACAACAACAACAGAAATATTTTTTTTGTTTTTTGCATCCCAATCAACCCGTCTAACGCCTCAGTCGATTAATTTCATTGATTCTTCTTGATTTTTGATGCTATGGCAAATTATTTAATCATAGCTGTGGCCTAACCCCACCAGAACTTCCTCTTATATTCTGTTGTTGGTTACTGGTTTTCATCAATAATACGGATGATGATCAAATAAAATTTCGCCCTTCCCCCTTTTCACGCCCTTCCCTTTCAGCACATCATTCCTCAAAAAGTTTGTTTTTGTTTAGACAATTTTTTTGTTTTTTTTTTTTTGTAATTTCAATGAATTCTTTATTGCAAATTTGTGTTCTTTTTCTCTTCTTCCTCTTCTTTATGGCAAAATTTTGTTATTTTTTGTATTTGTATTTCAACATTTTTGTTTATAAACAAATAAAAGTTTTTTTTTTGTTTATTTGTCGAGCGGGCGTTGATGGTGGCGATGATGATGTGATAAAGCTCTATTTTTGTTTTGTTTTTACTTTTCACTGTCATACCATGTGCCAGCAAACGCTCACACACATACTCACTCACATTTTTTTTTTTTGTTTACACTTGCCAAAGCTTTGCCATTTTTTTTCATTTAAACTTTAAAAATCGTTTCGTTTTAATTAATTTTAAACTGGACAAAAGATACCAGTCATATGGCATCATAACATCATTATCCCCCACCTCCGCCACCATCATCATCATCATGACTGCATTCATTATTATTGTCAATATTATAATTTTTTTCATTACTGTGTATTGTGTCTTATTTTGTGAAATTAATTAAATGACACTCTATTTATTTGCGAAGAACAAACAAATAAAGGCGTAGTCTCAACAAATAATTGAGAAACACAAACAAATGAGAAACAAAAAATTCCAAAATAAAATTGAATGAGAATTCATTACGGGGAAAACAAAAAACCAAAGTAGATGGTGGCAACACCCCATTGTCATTTGATATTGAAAACTCAATTAATAAACTTTTCTTAGCAATTTTTTTTAAATTCGTTAAATATTAATTTATTCCTGGAGATTTTTCTAAAAATTCCCAAATTTCCCCAGATTTTTAAATTACCCTAAAAATTGTTTTATTGTGATTTTTAGGGGTTTTAGTAGCAATTATTGAGTAGCAATTTTATTCATTCCTTTCTAATTCACTCACGAGGATTTTTTTAAATCCCCAAACTTCCCCAGATTTTTTTAAATTGCCGTAAAAAGAATATTTTTTGTTAGAAATATGTCATTCAATCGTTTCTATATCCATTTTTATTAATTTCGCTTCAAAAAATTAATTCCTGGAGATTTTTTTTAAAAATCCCCAAAATTCCCCAGATGTTTAAATTTACGCTAAAAATTATTTTATTTTGATTTTTAGAGGTCTTTGAATACATTTTTTGACATTTCTTTTCATTTTAATTCATTACAGAAATTTAAAAAAAAAACCCAAAAATTCCCCAGATTTTTTTAATTGCCGTAAAAATAAAAATATTTAATTTTTTACTACAAATTAGTCTATTAATAGTTTTTAAAAATAAACATATTTATTTTTTATTACAAATTAGTCTATTAATAGTTTCTATATCCATTTTTATTAATTTCACTTCAAAAAAAATTAATTCCTAGAGATTTTTAAAAATCCCCAAATTTCCCCAGATTTTTAATTTACGATAAAAATTATTTTATTTTGATTTTTAGAGGTCTTTGAATACATTTTTTGACATTTCTTTTCATTTTAATTAATTACTGGAAATTTAAAAAAAAATCCCAAAATTTCCCCAGATTTTTTTAAATTGCCGTAAAAATAAAAATATTTAATTTTATTATTACAAATTACTCTATTGATAGTTTTTATATCCATTTTTACTAATTTCACTTCATAAAATTTATTCCAGGAGATTTTTTTTAAATTCCCAAATTTCCCCAGATTTTTTTCAATTTACGCTAAAAATTATTTTAATATTATTTTTAGTGGTTTCAGGGGCCGTTTTGCCAATTTTGCATACCAATTCATTCCTGGAGATATAGTCATTTGTACTAATTTTGCTTCATAAAATTAATTCCAGGAGATTTTTTTAAAAATCCCCAAATTTCCCCAGAATTTTAAATGACACTAAAAATTATTTTAATATGATTTTTAGTGGGTAGAATTAATAAGAAAAATTGGCTAAAAGGCTACTAACTTTTAGCCAATTTTTCTTATTAATTCATTCACGGAAATTTTTTTAAATCCCCAAAAGTCTCCAGTTTTTTTTAATTGCCGTAAAAATAAAAATATTTAATTTTTTTCTTACAAATTAGTCTATCGATCGTTTCTATATCCATTTTTACTAATTTCACTTCAAAAAAATTAATTCCTGGAGATTTTTTTAAAAATCCCCAAATTTTCCCAGATATTTAAATTTTCGCTAAAAATTATTTTATTTTGATTTTTAGAGGTCTTTGAATACATGTTTTGACATTTCTGTTCGTTCCAATTCATTACAGAAAAATTAAAAAAAAAATTCCCAAATTTCCCCAGATTTTTTTAAATTGCCGTAAAAATAAAAATATTTAATTTTTTATTACAAATTAGTCTATCGATCGTTTCTATATCCATTTTTACTTATTTCGCTTCATAAAATTAATTCCCGGAGATTTTTTTTGAAAAATCCCCAAATTTCCCCAGATTTTTAAATTTACTCTAAAAATTATTTTAATATGATTTTTAGTGGTCTTTGAAACACTTTTTAACATTTATTCTCATTTTAATTAATTACAGAAAATTAAAAAAAAATCCCAAAATTTCCCCAGTTTTATTAATTGCCGTAAAAAATACAAATATTTAATTTTTTATTGCAAATTAATCTATCGATCGTTTCTATATCCATTTTTACTAATTTCGCTTCAAAAAATTAATTCTTGGAGATCTTTTAAAAATCCTCAAATTTCCCCAGATTTTTAAATAATGCTAACAATTATTTTATTGTATTTTTTAGTGGCCTTTGAATCAATTTTTGACATTTCTTTTCGTTTTCATTCACTCCTGGAGCGTTTTATTTAATCCCCAAATTTCCCCAGATTTTTTTTTACAATTGCCGTAAAAATAAAAATATTTAATTTTTTTTATTACAAATTAGTCTATTGTTTCTATAACAAATTTTACTACTTTCGCTTCAATAAAATTAATTCCCGGAGATTTTTTTAAAAATCCCCAACTTTCCCCAGGTTTATAAATTATCCCAAATAGTATTTTAATATAATTTTTTTGTGGTTTTAGGGTCCTTTTTTCAATTTTTGCATACTAATTCATTACTGAAGTTTTTTTTTTTAAATCCCCAAATGTCCCCAGATTTTTTAAATGGCCGAAATATAACAATTCTTACTGTTTTTGCTTCATAAAATTAATTCCTGGAGATTTCTTTAAAAATCTCCAAATTTCCCCAGAATTTTTTAAAATGCCGTAGAAAATGAAAATATTTAATTTTTGTATTACAAATTAGTCTATCGATAGTTTCTATAACAATTTTTACTACTTTCACTTCATAAAATTAATTCCTGGAGATTTTTTTAAAAATCCCCAAATTTCCCCAGATTTTTAAATTACCCTAAAAAATATTTTTATATGATTTTTAGCGGATTTTTTTGGCTATTTCATTGCATTTTAATGAATTCCTGGAATTTTCCCACTTTTTGAAGTGGCCCCAAAAATTGTTTTAACACAATTCTATGAGGTTTAAGTAACAATTTGTATCATTTCATATCATTTTAATTCATTCCTGGTGATTTTTCTAAAAATCCCCAAAGTTCCCCAGATTTTAAAACTAAAACAAAAAACTATATTTTGTCATCTTCATCCCCAAACCATGTTTCTAAATATTGTTTTCAACTAGTTTTGCTATTTCAGTCATAAAATTTATTCCCCGAATATTTTATAAAAATACCCAATCTTCCCAAGATTTTTTAAATAATAATTAAAATCATAATTTTATTACACTTGGTTACACATATATCAGCGATCGTTTCTATAGCAATTTTTCTTAATTTTCGCAATTTTCGAATTTCTGGAGATTTAAACCAGTAAGGAAAGTAGTAAAGTCGGACTAGACCGACTATATGATACCCTTCACCAATTTGAGTATATTCTACATATGTATCCCAACAGACGTCGCCTCTTCGAAGGAAAATTTACATGAAATTGAACAATCTTACATATGTGATTCCTACACATGCCATTCTGCAACCTATGCTAAATTTTGTTAACATGAATAGGTCGAAAATATATATGAACGCTATGATATATCTATATTTGACCCGATTTCAAGGTAACATGCCAGAGATTAATTTATAATTATTTCAGTACGTTGTGTCATTCGGCCTAGCTATGGGTCTTTAGTGCACCATTTACTTAAAATCGGACAAAAAAATATATAGGAGGTGTATGTAAATCTGAACCGATTTTTTACTGAACTTTGCACACATAATTTTTAACTTAATTCAGTACGCTATGCCAAAATCGCAAGATATATGGGGACTTTGGTGCACCATTTACATAAAATCGGGCGAAACTATATATTGGAGCTATATCTAAATCTGAACCGATTTTCACGAAACTTAGCACACATCGTTCTAGACATAATTCAGTACGCTATGCAAAAATTCGTACAAATCGAATGATTTTCAGTGACTTTGGTGCACCATTTACCTAAAATCGGGCGAAACTATATATGGGAGCTATATCTAAATCTGAACCGATTTTCACGAAACTTAGCACACATCATTCTAGACATAATTCAGTACGCTGTGCCAAAATTCGTACAAATCGAATGATATTCAGGGACTTTGGTGTACCATTTACCTAAAATCGGGCGAAACTATATTTTTGGGAAGCTATATCTAAATCTGAACCGATTTTCACGAAACTAAGCACACATAACTCTAGACATAATTCAGTACGATATAACAAAATTCATGCAAATCGAATGATTTTCAGGGACTTTGGTGCATCATTTACCTAAATTCAGGCGAAACTATATATGGGAGCTATATCTAAACTGAACCGATTTTTCCCAATTTCAATAGAGTTCGTCCTTGGGTCAACTCAGTGAGCTGTGCCTAATTTCATCCCATTCGGATTATAAATGCAACCTGTAGTTTGTTTACAATTTAACATCTATGCCCGTCTGTAGATGGACGGAAGGACGGACATGCATAAATCGACTCAGAAAATGATTCTATGCATATTCTCAAAAGGAACCATGGGTCTATCTCGATTCCTTTTGCCTGTTACAAACATATGCTCAAAGCCACAATACTCTGTACCACAGTGTGGTGAAGGGTATAAAAGAAATCCCAACATTTCCCCACTATTTTAAATGACTCCCAAAAATTATTTTAATATGATTTTTAGTGGTTTTGAAACAATTTTTGCCATTTCATATCATTCTAATTCTTACCTGGAGATTTTTCTAAAAATCTCCAAAGTTCCCTAGGTTTTAAAATTTATACAATGAATTCCTGGAGATTTAAAATAAATTCCCTACACAACTATGTTGTCATGGTATTATAGCTTTGTGCAGCCCCAAGAGTTTGTAACGCCGCGAAATATTGGTCCTAGACCCACCTTTAAGTATACCGATCATACATATCACGACTAGCTGAGTCGATCGAGACATGTGTGTCCGTCTGTCCATTATAATTTGTAAACACGATACAGACCACAGTTATGGACCAATCTTCACGAAATTTTGCATATAGGATAGGTTTTGGCCAATGAAGACCCCTATTGTTTTTGGTAAAGATTGGTTAATATTTAGAGGATGAAATGGACCCAATACTTAATTTTTGTCGGTTTTTCTGATCGCTCCAAAGGTCACAATTATGGCCCAAACAAAATTTTGCATGGAGAAGGGGATCGGGCCAGAGAAAAGGCATGCATGTTTTGATAAAGATCGGTCAATATTTAGCGGGTCAAATGGACCCCTACCTTTTGTGTGAAAAATGACAAAATTTATATTCTATAGCTTATATATTTACTCCTGAAGGACATAGACCCGATAAGTTGATAGTATATCCAAGATGAGTGGTTGGCCTTTAAATTGATACCAATTCTATTGTCGGATGTGTTCAGATATGGGAGTTATACATAATAAGGTAAATGAGACTATGTGCATTGTATTACTTTTACTCCATTAGAGGACGGAAATGTCGCGCTGATCGTTTTAATAGTCAATTATGGTCAAGGACGACGCCTATAGTTTTCGGTGGAGTTGAGATTTCATTCAGAGGGTGCAATGAATTTTATCAGATTTTCTAGTCGCTCTAGAGGCAGTTATATGCAGAACATCGCATGTTTTACAAGGTGAAGGAGATGTGACCAAATACTTAGAGCAGCTGTTTAGATGATGATCCGTCAATATTCCGAGTGTCAAATCAACCAAAGCATATCGTGACAAGTTTTTTATTTTATGGCGTAAAAATTCACTTCAAAAAGAAGAATGGAAAATATACCAGGGTTAGAAAGTTGAGCTGTTGACCTATAATCGATCAAGAGGTTGCAAATATCACAAAATATTGTCCAGTTTCAGAATATAGAACCGCAGAAAGTTAGAGTTCCGTGGTCGTCCCCGTCCGACTATACTGCTCCGCTCACTGGTTTATTTTTAAAATATTTGATTGATTTTTTGTGTATATTTTTTATATTAAAATATTAAAAAAAATAATACCTGTAATAAAAATGTAAATATTATATTTACATAAAGGTGTTGAGGAATTTCTAGATTTTTTTCCTGGCCGCTTTTATTTTTGGCTTTTCGTAGAACCCATTTTTATATTTTTATATTTTTTTCCAAAAATACCACTCCCCATGATTAATATGCATATATTAAAAAATACAATGTCTACCCCTCCCCTTTTTTTCTATTCAACTATTTCAAACACGTCCCTGTCTCCCATTTGGTGGATGTGTCATACAGTGAAATAATAACAAAAAACAACAACACCAACAAATGTTCAAAAGATACAACAATGGCAACACAGAGCACATTGCCAATGACAACAACAATAACAACAACAACAAAATTTTAAAAAATATATATTCTTAATCGCTGTTGTTGTTGTTGTTGCTGTCAGACACAACATCATCATTTTATTTTCAAATGCTAATGAATAATTTTCTGTTCTATTCGTAAATGTTGTTGTTGTTGTTGAGAATGAACAGAAAAAAATTCTCAAAAATACCAAAATAGATAAAAAAACAAATTCTCAAAAAATCTTAACATTTAATAACAGTCACGTATAAAACGTTCTAAATAGAAGAGGTCTGATTGTGGCGCTGTTTTCAATATTTTTGCTTTGCTATCGCTTGAAAATCGACAACGAAAAGAAAAACCGAAAATATTTTGTTAATTTTTTTTTCGTTACAAGAAAATTCAACTAAAATATTTTTTTTTTAATTAAATTTTTTGTGATATAAGAAGAAGAAGAAGAAGTAATAAATCTAAGGTTACTGAGGTAAAACGGAAGTGTTGGCGCATTTTTTTCTGCAATGCGGAACTGAAGAATTCCAATAAGAATTTTGTGAAAAATGTGTGTGTGTACAAAGCAAGAAAAGTGAAACTGTAAACAAACTGACATCACGATTTCCCATATATTTTTTTTTAAACAACAAGTGTCTAATAATTTTTAGTTTGGGATTCAAAATTTAAATATGCGAAAAAATATTTGAAAAATTATGATATATACACACATATATGTATATTATTGTTATGATTTATTTTTCAAATCACCCCACAAAATTTGTTTAAGAAAATTTCCATGATTTATTTTAAGAATTTTTACAATATTGAAATTCACAAAAAAAACAACACCAACAACAATATAATAAAAATTGAAAACAAAAGTGAAACAATTGTTATTATAAGTGGCTGACATAAGTGGGGTATTTAAAATTCGCACATTTCGCTCTCGTGGTGAAGAGAGAGAGAGAATAAATAAGGATATAATATTTATTTATTTCTCTCTCTATATTTCTCTCTCAAATGTAAATACTAGACATGTGAACAATGTTGTCATTATTGGGATTTTTTCCAAAAAAAAAAAAAATTCCTCAGATTACAGGTCGAAAAAATATTATATTCTTTAAAAAATCCACGCCTCGGATAAGCCTTGGAAAAATATTATATTCTTTAAAAAATCCACGCCTCGGATAAGCCTTGGAAAAATATTCTTTAAAAAATCCACGCCTCGGTTAAGCCTTGGAAAAATATTCTTTAAAAAATCCACGTCTCGGTTAAGCCTTGGAAAAATATTCTTTAAAAAATCCACGCCTCGGTTAAGCCTTGGAAAAATATTCTTTAAAAAATCCACGCCTCGGATAAGCCTTGGAAAAATATTCTTTAAAAAATCCACGCCTTGTTTGGACCCTTGAAAAAATATTCTTTAAAAAATCCACGCCTTGTTTGGTGGACCCTTGAAAAAATATTCTTTAAAAAATCCACGCCTTGTTTGGTGGACCTTTGAAAAAATATTCTTTAAAAAATCCACGCCTTGTTTGGTGGACCCTTGAAAAAATATTCTTTAAAAAATCCACGCCTTGTTTGGTGGACCCTTGAAAAAATATTCTTTAAAAAATCCACGCCTTGTTTGGTGGACCCTTGAAAAAATATTCTTTAAAAAATCTACGCCTTGTTCGGGGCCTTGAAAAAATATTCTTTAAAAAATCTACGCCTTGTTTGGAGGGTAAAAAAATATTCTTTAAAAAATCGACGCCTTGTTTGGAGGGTAAAAAAATATTCTTTAGAAAATCTACGCCTTGTTTGGAGGGTAAAAAATATTCTTTAAAAAATCTACGCCTTGTTTGGACCCTTGAAAAATATTTTTTAAAAAATCTACGCCTAGTTTGGACTTTTGAAAAAACATTCTTTAAAAAATCCACGCCTTGTTTGGTGGACCCTCGAAAAAATATTCTTTAAAAAATCTACGCCTTATTTGGTTGCTTGAAAAAATATTCTTTAAAAAATCTATGCCTCTTTTGGAGGTTAAAAATATTCCTTAAAGAAGAATTAAGCATTTTTTAATCAGTCTTTCATTGACTGGCGCCCAACGTGGGCCTTAGTAAAAAATTGATTACAATATGTGACAATACAAACACATATTCTTCCCTTGGTCATCTATTCAGTTCCATGCTTTGGCGCCCAACGTGGAACAATATTAATCAGTTGAACTGCAGGATATGACTTTTTTACACATTCATATTCAAGCCCTGAAAAATATTCTGTAAATAAAATCACGTTATTTACTTAAATTGCCCTTCAGCGACTGGCGCCCAACGTAGGGTTAAGTCAAAAATGTATTAAAATTTATTGAGTTCTAGGCTTTATCCCCGTATCACTTTTGACATGCCAGGAAACATATCATATAATGGCGCCCAACGTGGAACTACATTTGACTCAACCTCTACTATAAAATTCAATAATTCAGATTGAGGTTTCAAATATTGCCCATACATTGCTACTACTTCTAGGATGTTTGGTATTAAAAATGGGATATGTCGGTCCACATTTTGGAATAGGTCCAATATAACGGTACCCGGTATTTTGCGAATTGTGGTAAGAGTTTTCGCTGTAATGTGTTGAATTGGCAGAAATATGGTATTTTGGGTACTCAATGGGTAGGAAATCATCCCTCCAAAAATTATATATTTTGGACCACATTTCAGAGTATCTCCCATCTAACGGTACCCCCAAATATTCAGTATATTGAGGAGCTTGGGCACATTTTTCCGCCGAATTGGCTGTAATTTGGTTCTCATTGAAAAATTTTCGACATGTTGTAATTTGTTATTTTGGGCTCTTATTGGATACCAAAAATATATCTACAAAAAATTATCAACATTTTATCATGTTTCGGGGTAGTTCCAACATAATGATAACTCCCGATTATCGGTATTTTGAGGGATCTTGAGCACGTTTTTCACCCGAATTGGCTGTAATTTGATATTTTTGGTTCCCATTGGGTAGCAAATATATCTACCAAAAAATATCCATAATTGGTCCACTTTTTAGGGTAGCTCCCATACAACGGTAACTCTTAATTTGCGATATTTTGGGGAGCTTGGACAGGGTTTTCAACCGAAATGGCTGTAATGTGGTATATTGGGTTCTTATAGAGTACCGGTTCTTCCTACAAAAAATTATCGATATCGGCCCACATTTTGGTATAGCCCCCATATCCGATTACATCTAAAGTTTGCACCAAAGACACATTTTTTGTCCGATTGCGACGAAATTTTGCACAGCGTTCTGAATTAAGACTATAAGAATGTGTATTACATTTTATTGAAATCGCTTCAGATTTATATATAGCTTCCGAATATATATTATTCCGATCTTATTTACAACAAATTCTAAATATTCGTCCGATTGTCACGAAATTTTGCACAGCGTTCTGAATTGAGCCTACAATGACTTGTACTTGAAATCGGTTGAGACTTAGATATAGCTCCCATGTATAACTTCGTCCGATCTCCTGTAAATGGTGTCCGATTACGACGAAATTTAGCACAGCGCACCAAATTGAGACTAGAATGAGATGTATTAAGTTTTGTTGAAATCGGTTCAGTTTCCGAATTAGCTCCCATATATATTTCCTTCCGATTTCTTGCGGAAAATTCTATTTCAGGATCTTAGAGGTTCGTGAACAAATCTATTATTCTCTGAAGTCCAAAATATGTTTTCTAACATTTGTAAGACTTCGTAATATAATCGTACTACCTTTAAAATATATTCCGCTCTTTTCAAGACCCTGTTTAGAATATTGCTTGACTTTGCATGTTCAAAATTTTGCATAGCAATTTGTTGTTGTATTCTAAATCAGAACTTCTTTAAAATCGTTACTAACTTTAAAATTTCCCCCTTCTTTGTTTCTCCTTTTTTCTTGCAGAGCGATAACGCCGCCGAATTAGACAAGGCCATATCGAATTCTAATACAAATCACAACAACAAAGTCAACAACAGTCATCATTCGCAGCAGCACCAGCATTCGCATTCGCAGCTGCATCACCACTCAAACGACGACAATAATAGCACAACACGTGAATATATTTCATCACCCGGTTACGAGACCTCTTCCAGTACAGCACCGGCTAGTACACCCGATCCATGTGAATACACCTACGAGGGTGCCATACAAGATTACAAGCAACGCGTGTCGAGGGTAGCGGTTACAGCCAGCACAACTGTAAGCAGCTCGGTTACCACAAAACTACAAGGAAACTCTAAAGAGTCCACCCCGGAGAGGACATCAACCTCAGCCTACCCACCACGCCGTGGTAGCAAAATAGAAGATCGCCTTATTGGCTTCGAAGTCCAATCGCCCAGCGAAGAATGTGTTGTGGGTGAAAAGTCCAAAGTTGATTTACCAAAAATTGATATTTCCAAGCGTAAGGAAATTTTCGAGGCCCAGGCGGCTGCCAAGGAGAAACAGAGTGGAAATACTACTACGACCTCTACCGGTGTACCCAGAGTTACGTTGAGAGATCGTTTCAAGCCCTCGGTGGAATCGGAAAATATTGAAACTGCTCCAGCTAAAAAGGAGGTACGACGTCTATCCGGCGACATAACCAGCATTAAGGAACGTCTGCAAAGCTTAGAACAGCAGAAGCAACAGAATTTAGTCAACGGTGCAAATGGTACAGCTGCTGGCCCAGGTGCAGGCAATCAACAAAAATCTCCGGTCAATAAATTAGTCGATGTACCAGTGCCACCCCTGAAGGAGCGCTTATCTAGTTTACAAAACGCTGTTACCAAAGAAGAAGTTGTTGTGGCCCGCAAACCCCCAGTGGCCTTGGTTGATGCCCGCCAGCTGGAGATTATGAAAAGTGAGGAAGAGAAGGCCAAACAACAGCAGCAGCAACAACAACAGCAAGTTTCACAACAAAAAACTGAGGTTATACCTGAAGTGCAGGAAGTCGAAGACCAAGAAGAGGTCAAGTCGAACGAAGTTATCACCACCACAACGACGATCGCATCATCCACAACGACAATAATTAATAATAATAAAAACGATTCATCCTCCTCTCCATCGGAAGTGGATCGTGACGACAGTGGTATCCATACCGCCGATGATATTGACCTACCCGACGATCATTTGAAAAAAGAGCAGGAACTCAAATTGAACGCCGCCATTGAAGCCCTGGCCATGGAGGAGAAACAATTTGCCGAGGCGGCCAATGCCGTGAATCAAATCGAGGCCGAATTTGAAGAGCTATCCTTGGGTGGTTCGGTCACCCTGCCACCATTGGCAAATGCCAATAATCTGGCGAACACCACTACCGGAACTACCACAACGACGAACGCGACCACCAGCATTACTAATGATCATATGGAATATAGTGTAAGTTCTACTAACCCTTCATGTTCCCATCTCAGTAGCGATACCAGTAGTTGTTGTAATCTTAGTAATAGTAGTAGTTGTTATTGTAATTTGGAAAATTCTATGGTGAAGGTTGTAAATGTGGGTGCGCCGCCATCAGCCTCTAATTTGCGCCGCAAACCCACCAATGAAATGGTACATGCCAAAAATCTCTTGAAAATCTTCAAGGATACCTTTAAGTCGGACATTGAATTGGATGAAGATGAATCGGTGCCATATGAACCGGAAAGGAAGGAGATATCTGCAAAAAATCAGGGTGATATCATTAAGACACACATTTTTGAAAATCAAACAACAGCCAAAGTCTCGAATAATTCACAATTGCCTCCTGCAGGTCCCGGTGCCATAAGGAAAGAAATTAAAACTCCTCTTAGTCCCATACTCTCAAGACCTAACACTCCTCATGCCCAGGAGTTAAATGGTGTTAGGGAATTTAAAACCCCCCTTAGCCCCATAATGGCTAGGGTCTCTAGGGAAACTCCTACCAGTCCCATACTTTCAAGGCCCGGTACTCCCAGAGGCCTGGATTCCCATAAGATTGGGGATAATAACTCCAAGGTCGCTGCTGTGGGAGATTTCAAAACTCCCCTCAGTCCCATTTTATCTAGAGGCTCCACTCCACGTGCCTCCACTCCCATGTCCCCTCCCACCGTGCGCTCCACCACCAAGTTTCATGATGAAACCCCACCGCAGAGTCCCTTGGCATCACGTAAACATGATTCTCAATTTAGCATAAATGGTCGGGTGGAAATTTTCAATTCTAAACAGCAATTGGCAAATGACATCCAAGCAACAACAACAACAAAATCTAACGGTCCTCAAATTACAACAAAAATAACCTATTTGCCCCACATCACGGTGAGCGATGCTGCCAAACAGCCATCGGAACCACAGGAAAAGATCACATTACCCACCGCTCACATGGAGGTAAAGAAGTCAGAAGAAGTCGAAGAAATTTCCAATGGAGGACAGACGGAGGCCACCTCCCTGGATACCTCAGATGAGGCAGCTGCCTTAACGTTGGCCGAGAAAAAATCTCTCTTTGAAAAGAAATCCAAACAGGCAAATGAACCTCAGATTAACCACAAAGTAAATCATGATTTATCAGGTAAAGGAGGAGAGGTTGCGGGAGTTGGTGTCAAAGCCATAGCAAAAACCATAGAAGGTTCCGCATCGACCACACCAAACATACCCATACCAAAGCCCATTGGTAGTTCATCAGCTGCTGCTGCTGCAAGCAAAGCAATGAAGCCTGTCGTGGCACCGCCACCATCCCCCACCTCCTCCTCAGTATCAGCATCTGCGGAACAACAGCTGCCTCAGCCCTCCGCGGAAATTGTTATTTGTGCTCCACCAGTGACAATTGTCAATCCGGATGAGTTACCGAAACCCAATACAGTTAAAGCGCTTTCTAGCTGCTTTCAGGCATCGAACGATACCCGCTCTACATGTGGTGGTGCTGCTGCAGGTAAGATGACACCCAATAAGTTAGTGGCACGCACAACCAACAACAACAACACCACCACTACCACTGTGCTAGAGAAATCTCCATTTGCCGTTAATGCTCTGGATGACCCAATGCATCAATCGATGATTTCCTCATCCACCTCAACCTCATCGAATACCACAATTGGTACCGTTATCGAAGCCAATAAAACCCTGTCGATCATGTCAAATTCCTCAAGTGAGTCGATGCCAGTGACTCCCACGCTAGTGGAGACAAGTGCTCAAATTCATGCCCAGCGGGAAGAGAAATTCGCAGTGGGAGATAATAAAAATCCCTTAAGAGAGGTCAGGGAGGAAGTGATCACCTCCGCACAGGAAGAAGTAAAGGAGATTCATGTAGAGAAGGCAGGGGGAGAGAAATCCTCGAAAGAGAAAAATATCCTCCAAGGAATAAAATCTTCTTCTAAAACTTCTGAAAAAGTAGTAAAGCAAGCCCCAGGCTCCCAAACCTCTGCTGGACCTAAGAACCCTGAAAAAGAGACCAAGGAAATCAAAAAATCCCCAGGTTCCAACGATGAGACCACTGAAGAAAATTTGGCTCTCAAGGCCCTTTTAAAGGATTTCCTAAACACAGAAAAACAATTTTCCGAGACTTGTGAAACAAAGCCTCTAAGGATCCAAAATATTGAACCAAAGGGATTGCCAACTCCCATCTCTGACAGCAAAACCCTGACTTCCCAAAATTCGCAACAAAAGCAATTACCATCTCCCATTTCTGACGGCAAAATCCCCTCTTCCCAAATGTCACAGCAAAAAGGACTCCCAACTCCCATCTCTGGCACGGATGAGGTTGACAGGGCCACAACATTTTCTACTTCGCAAAAGGAATTACCCAAAATGTCCAATCAAAATGTGGATCTTAAATCCCAGAAATCTCATACTCCCATCCCTGAAGTTGTGAAATCCCAAGAATCACAAACTTCCATCCCTGAAACCCCTGAAATGTTAGCTCTCAAAGAGACCATGAAAGATTTCTTGAATACTGAAATTAATTATACGGAAACGGTGGAAGCAAAACCTCCCAGCCTGCCCTTTGAAACTCCTCTACAGCCTTTGAAGGTTGTGGTAAAAGATACCGGGGAAATACGGGGCAAAGTAAAGCTCACAAGCCCCACTTCAGGTTCTGTGAAAAAAGAACACCTAAGCATTGATGTATCCCAAAATTCGGTAGCGGGACCAACATCTCCTTTTCACCAAGGTCTCAGCTGTTTCGTACCACAAAACCCTTGGTGGTCTCGACGCTGTATGAAAAATATTTACCCGAGGAACCTAAATCTCCAAAATCACCAACTAATCAATTTTTCCCGGAAGGCCCAAAATCTCCCACGACTCCTGAATACATAGTTGAAGAGCCGGAAAGTCCAAAAACTCCGCATAGCCCTCCATCAAATTTAAGGCCCACCACTCCCCTCACTCCCCCCTCCAATATGCGGGCCCATCCGACATCGTCCAAGAAATCCCTTTCCGAAATGACCTCCACAGCTCCCACCCTTGTCATACCAGCGGAATTACCCAATTTGGTGGAATGCCCTCCCAACGAATCTACCCTCTACAAATTAGCCTCTTCCGCACCACAAAGTCCCATTAGTCCCAGATCTACCACCTCATTGGATCTCGACTCTGCCCTCTGTACAAATTTGCTAACCTCCATGGCAGCCACCCCCAACTTTGTGAACTTTGAAAGGCAACATACCGTTGAAGAGGATCTCTGCCAAAAGGTAGATGTCGAAGCCCTGCCGATTGATAAGAAAACCCCCTGCACTGGATTCAAAGATATATCCAAAGGGGATTTGAAAAAATCCACTGGTATACCGAAAATAATACACAAAATGCAGGATGCCCCAGCAGCACCTACAGCCGTAGATGAAACCTGTCTCAAGCTGGATGTCCATGCCCTGCCCCAGGACAAAAGACAACCCATAACAGCCTACCAAAGTGTCTCCCCTTCGGAGTTAAAGAAACGTGATAATTTCTTTGCCACACCACCCCATTCACCGATTATGGATGCCAGGGCAGCACATTCAAAGGCCCTCATTGAGACTTGTGAAAAAATCATTGCCGAGGAGAAACAAATTAATGACCAACTGAAATCGTCCCTACCCAATACCCCTGTGTCACCCAAATCCACACCGATACTACAGAAAAAATCGAAAATTCCCAAGCCCCTTAATACCTGTTGTACTGCCACCGAATCCATGAATGAGGCAGATTTGAAAAACAAAACCGAGAGACAGACCTCTCAAACATCTTCCCCCGTTAAAGATGATGCGGTGATAGCCCGCATGCATGTGGTGGAGACACAAATTAAGGTCACCACCAGTACCCCACCGGCCTCACCAAAACCGCCAGTCTCAAGCACCAACCCGAATCCCACACCCTCTCCCAAACCCCAAGCTTCTCCCAAATTGGGTAACAAGGCGAAAAATATTTTCGATTTTATAAAGAAAAATTTCGGAGTGGGTGGTGGCAACAAGGACACCGAAGAACAGCAGCACGATCAACAACAACAACACAAAGAAGAGGTAAAGGAAGCATATCGACCTCTCGAAACCTCAGATACACTTCCCTCCAACAGTAAACCTTTGGTCCTTACCGAAACCGAATTACAGGCATTGGACACCGTGAAATATAATGAGATTCATAATATTGAAAATTCGAAATTTTATCTACCCTCCGATGATGTACCACCACCACCTCTACCCAAAACTCCCGCTCCGGTGAATATTGAAATTACCCGTAAAATTATTACCGATGAAATTATCGAAGATGGTAAAACGGAATTGGAATTTAGCGATGAAATTGATGCTCTACTCGACGTGGAGTTGAATAAATTAAATCATGAAATTGAGGAATTGGATAAGGTGGCAACTACCACCACCACCAGCAGTGGTGGAGGACAGTAAGAGGAGGGGCAGTTGGAGGAGAAGGAACTTGAAAGTGATATGTAATTTGTTAGGGTGTTAGGGAGAAGCTGATTGTAGGTGGATATTATTCTAAGAGAGAACGGAAATCAATAATGAGAGATAAAGAGAGGGAGATAACGAGAGAGAGAGATAACGCTTAATAAATAACCTTTAGAGATGAAATATTTAAAACGGGGCCAATTCTCTAATTCGAGCAAACTTCAACAGGGAGAGGAGAAAAATATCCTCCTAGAAAAAAAATGCTCTTTTAGAACTAAAAATTCCGAAAAAGTAGTCTAGGAAAAGTAATCTTCTGGATAAACCAATAAACCCAAAGAAGGAGCTAAGGAAGCCAATGAAACATCGGGTTCCAAAAATAAACCCCTCGGGACAAAATTTGACTCTCAAAATTTGACCCATCGTAAACTAAAAGTCACAACAAAAAGGATTACCGACTCCCATCCCTGAAGTCAGAACCCCGTCTCCCATCTCTGAATCAAAACAATTTATTCTCTAATGTCGCAAAAAATACCAACTCCCATCGCTGGTAGACGGGGCCCCAACAATTTCTCCTAGGTAAAAATAATTGCCAAAATTAAAAAAAAATACAAATCTGAAATCCCTTTGAATTTCATACCAACATCCCCATCAATTCTATTTTGGCTTCTCATTACCCGAACATTCTGTATTTTGGGGAGCTTGGCCACGTTTTTCAACCGAATTGGCTGTAATTTGGTATTTTGGTTTCTCATTGAGTGGAAAATCTCCAAACCAAAAATGATCAATATTGGTCCACTTTTTCGGGTAACCAATATATAACCCCACCTTCCGAATTTCGGTATTATGGGCCGTTTTGAACCAAATTGGTCGCAATTTGGTATTTAAGGTTCGCATGGAATATTGAATCTACATCCCAAATATGATCAATATTGGTCCACTTTTTCCGTTAGCATCCATATAAGGTTACCTTCCGCATTTTCGAATTTTAGGGAGCTTGACCAAATTTTCCAACCGAATTGGTTGTAATTTAGTATTTTGGTTTCTGATGGGGTAGCAAATCTTTTTACCAAAAAAAGTATCACTATTGGTCCAATTTTAGGATTGTCCCCATATATGGGTACCTTCCGAATTTCTAAATTTTGGGAATTTTGACCTCGTTTTTCCATAGAATTTGTTGTAAGTTGGTATTTTGAGTTCCCATTGGGTTGCAAATCGTCATACCAAAAATTAACAATATTGGTCCACTTTTTTGGGGGAACCACCATATAACCGCACCTTCCGAATTTTGATACTTTGGGGAGTTTGGTCGCGATTTTCATACGAATTAGCTGCAATTCGATATTTTGGTTTCTCTTTGAGTAAAAAAAAACTTCCCACAAGAAATTATCAATATTGGTCCACTTTTTCGGGTAACCACAATATAACGGTACCCCATATTTTTCGATATTTTAGGGAGGTTGGACACATTTTTCAATCGAATTGGATGTAATTTGGTACAATGAATTCTTATTGGGTAGCAAATCTTCCCACCAAAAATTATCAATATTAGTTCACTCTTAAGGGTAGCCTCCATATAACGGTACCCCATATTTTTCGATATTTTAGGGAGCTTGGACACATTTTTCAATCGAATCGGCTGTAATGTGGTATTTTGGGTTCTGCTTGGGTAACAAATCTTCCCACAAAAAATTATCAATATTGGTGCACTTTTAAGGGTAGTCCCCATATAACGGTACCCCATATTTTTCGATATTTTAGGGAGCTTGGACACATTTTTCAATCGAATTGGCTGTAATTTGGTATTTTGGGTTCTCCTTGGGTAGCAAATCTTCCCACCAAAAATTATCAATATTGGTCCACTTTTAAGGGTAGCCCCCATATAACGGTACCGCATATTTTTCGGTATTTTGGCGAGCGTGGACACATTTTTCAATCGAATTGGCTGTAATTTGGTATATTGGATTCTTATTGGCTGACTAATCGTCCTACCAAAAATTATAAATATTGGCCCATTTTTTATTTTAGCCTCCATATAAGGGTATCTCCCAAATTTCGGAATTTTGGTGATTTTGGGCACGTTTTTCTATCGAATTGATTGTAATTTGCTATTTTGGATTCGCATTGGATACAACATCATCGTAACAAAAATTAGCAATATTGGTCCATTTTTACGAGTAGCCCCATTTAACCGCACCTCTCAAAATTCGTTATTTTGGGGAGTTTGGGCACATTTTTCAACCGAATTGATTGTATGTTGATCATTATGGGTTCTCTCTCTCTCTCTCTCTCTCTCTTAATCTCTTCATATCTTACTCTCTCTTTTTACTCTCTTGTATAATTATTTTTAATTAAAATTAAAATAATCACGACATTTGACTGTAGTTGTTGCTTGAATTTTCAAAAAAAAAAAAAAACCATACCACTAACCTGATGGTGTTATAGATATGGGTATCTTGTACTCCTTATCATTACAAGAAACAACAACAACAAATTCATTGCATAATAATTAAACTTGAGGTCCGCTTGAACAAAAAAAAATACAAGACCCAGAAATGTTGAAAAAAATTAGCATACCAAAAAAAAAAATCAATTTGAAGCGTGTGCGACCGGTGATTGACGTTGTTCTTTAAAAAAAAAGGTGAGGCAGCTACTATGGGGTTTACGATCTGGCTGGCTAGCAGACCAGCTTGAGCGGACAACCCTTTAAAGCTTTCTTTTGTTGTCTTGTGATCGGTCTTTTACAAATTGCATTTTATTTTAAAATGCAAAAACCCACACACACACACACTCTCGAACAATTATTATTATTACAATTTTGTTTAACAATGAATATTTAAACAACAAAAATCACATTCACATATAAAAAAATATATATTATGATTTAATTGAATATCATTAAAAACGAATCACAACAACCCGAACGATATTTAAATTCTGACAACTGGACATAAAAATGGATTATTTATTTTTTATTATGACATTTTTTTTTCATTTAAATATGGATACTGAGTTATTTTTTCTTTAATTATTCAGTGTCTGCATTCAATGTGTAAATTTTGTTTTTAAAAAAATAATTCTTTTAAAATGCAGAATTTCATTTGATTTGCTAATTTGAAAGAAAAAAATTCAATTGGCCATTCATTCATTGTCTCTCTACGCCCACATGTTAAAAAAATGATATGTATTTTGAAATTTCAATTAAAATTTCAAAAATCACAATTTTTTATTTCTATTTTTTTTATTTACATTTATTTACATTACAATGTGTGTTTTGTTTTCTCCTGTACTCATGGTTAAAAATTTTGTTGGTTTTCTTTATCCTTATTATGATTATTATTTTATGTATATTATTTTTATTTTCAAATATTATTTTGTATATTTATTTATTTGTTTTTTTTATAAAGAAAACAAAAACAAAAATCTCGAATATTTATTTAAGTAACAAAACAAAACTAATAATCTTATTTATAAATAATAATGAATTTATATGATATAAAGAAAAAAACCCTCCATAAAAAAACCAAACTTCCAAATGTTGTTTTCTTTTTCTTCACTAAAATCCCTCAAAATAAGCAAATCCTGTGCTTTTCAATATTGCTCACACCACCAAGAAACAACATCGTCATCATATTTCCATGTCCATATCATTTTCATTTTTTTTTTTTTTTTTGGATTTTATTTTTTCTCACCAAAATTAATAAATATTAACAAACACACATACATACGCGCCCACACACACACACATTGTTATCATATTTTTTTGCACTAATTTTGAAATCAGCTCGCATTAATTACTAATGCAGGATTTTCAAAATCAAAAAATCTCCATTAAGGGTAAGGTTGTGGCCTCTAAAGGTAAAAGTATTTTGAAATCCAGAGTTTTCTATCATCTCACATAAAAATTATAAGTGAGGAAAATTTTTTCTGATATAAATAAAAATTTTAGGTGAGTTATTTTTACTCTTTCGAGTCGCGCTTAATGATCTAAGTTTTGCCATGAAAAGGAAGAAGAATGTGCAGGAGAAGAATCTACATACCCACCATTAAGCGACGCGTATCGCCGTTGCTTAAGCGGCTCATCAGGCATATTTGGGCTATATGTGGCTTTACAAAGGTCGTATATTGATAACTTGTATTTATTTCGCCCTGATGCGAACTTAAATTCAAATTTGTCAAGGTTCGAAATTTGTCTTCATTCTAGAAACAACCACAAAATTAAAATTAGTTTAAACCAATGAGCGGAGTATTTGGTCCATTTCATCCCCTAAATATTAGCCGATCATTACCAAAAACAATAGGGGTCTTCATTGGCCAGAACCCATCCTACATGCAAAATTTCGTGAAGATTGGTCCATAACTGTGGCCTGTATCGTGTTTACAAATTATAATGGACAGACGGACGGACGGACGGTCGGACACACATGTCTAGATCGACTCAGCTAGTCGAGATAAGACGATCGGTAACTAAAAGCTGTGTCTAGGACCAATATTTCGCTGCGTTACAAACTCAAACTATAATACCCTGGCAACATAGTTGTGTAGGGTATAAAAATCTAGAACAATTATATATGGGCCTATGAAGAGTCTTCAATTTATTATGAATGCCACGACCAAACAAATTTTTTTTTTTAAAGAAATCAACATTCAAAGAAAACTCCGCTCAATATTATTCTTCAAACAATTCTCGACCAAAAGACAATCTTCAAAAAAAAAAATATTCTATACAAAATTCTGGTCTATAGAGAACAAAACACAAAATATTCCTTAATAAAAATGCAACGTTCATGGTGGAACCTGAAAATATGTTTTCAAAAAGAAATCTTTGCAGGATCACATTAACGAAGGACCTCGAAGAAATAGTATTTAAAAAACGCACGTCCTTAAAAGAAGACCTTGAATATTCATCCATAGAATCGCATGAAATATTAAAAAAATCTTTGTAGTCTGTGTCCCTTTAAAACAAAATCCATTTTTCAGATCGATCTTGAAATATTAAGAAAAAAAAAATTTCACAAAAATATATTTCAAAAAGATTTAAAAAAAGTCTTCATAAAAATCACGTCCTTTAAAACCTCAAAAAATATGCATTAATTGATTTAAATCTACGAAGAAAAATCCACGTCAAGAGAGGGAATTGAAACAATTATATATTTTTATTTATTTTCCCTCTTGACGTGGATTTCCAGGTCCAAAAAGACCTTTAAAAGCATTCCCTTTGAAAGTTCAGGTTCACCGAGAAACTTAATACAATATTGAAAAATATGACTATTTTATTTTATGTTCACGTTCTAGACTGAAAAAACCGGGGCTTAAAAAATCGAAGTTTCTTGCTTCGATATTATATGAAATAAGAAACGTGTTTATAGCTCCTATAACCCGAGGAAAAAATATTCAATAATTTTCCGGTCTTTAAAATATCTATCAGTTTAGTACTGATGGTCCTAAAAATCCAATATTTAATGTTCTAATGGCCCTTACAAAAATATATTAAAGAAATCACACTTCAAACTTTGGAGATTCTTGGAAAAAAGTAGTTCCCAAAAATACTTTGATTTTCAAAGTTTCAAGCTCAGAAGTTCCTTGAATGCCCTTTAGAAAATAGATTAATTTCTTTAAAAAATTCCAATTTAAAGTTCTGAGAGCGAAGAATTTAAAAGTACCTAATTTCGGGGTGGAATGGTCCATAAAAAAATTAATAGGGAACGCTAGGTGCGTAAAAGACAGTTTATATAGGGATCTCTAGGCATGAATATCGATATAAATTTTTTATATTACACTGAAGGGCTAAGCAGAATGCTCGCGTTGAGCCATCCGTCGCGTTATATGTTATCGAAAATACAACAACCACAAGGAAACGATATGCGTTTGTGTTATCGTTTCCTTGTGGTTGTTGTATTTTCGATAACATATAACGCGACGGATGGCTGAACGCGAGCATTCTGCTTAGCCCTTGAGGGCCTTCAAAACTTTTCTTTAATAATTGTAATGTTTTTTTTACATCCACGTCCTTAAAAATATGTATTAATTATTCATCCTCAACGAAGAAATATACACGTCAAGGGGGGATTCAAAAAATCCTGATGACACCTAACAAAATTGTATTAACAGTTCCCAAAAATTCTCCGAGTTTCAAGGTCTGAAGTACATTGATAATTGCGCTTTAGATAATAGACTCATATTATAAACAATAAAAATTTTAAGTTCTGAAGATCTAGTCTTGAAAATTACCACGTTTTAGGTCATAAAAACAAGTAATAGAGGACGCTAGGTGTGCAAATGACAGCCTATCAATAGGTATCTCTAGGTATGAATATCGATATAAATTGTTTACATTACATGATTGTGCACCGAATACCTGTGATTGCGACACAATTTTCCACAGCCTGGAATGGAGTGGAGGTCTCTGAAAAATAAAACTCAGATATTCCTTGGGCTGTAGATAATTGATTCACATTTAAAAAAAATCATTACATAAGTTCTGAAGGTATTTTATTAAAATATGCAACTTTCCAGAGTCAGATGGTCAATGAAAAAAAACAAGTAATAGAGAACGCTAGGTGTGAAATGAAAGCTTATTAATATGGATCTCTAGGTATCATTGCATAATTGTGCACCGAATTTACATTGCATACCATACCTACCGAATTTACCGAATACCTAACGTTTGTCCGATCGTGAAACTTTGCATACCAAAGTGAGCCTGGAATGAGGTTTTTAAGTTACGTTTAAATCGTTTCGTATTTAAATATAGGTCCCACATAGAATTTTGTCCGATTTTATGTTACTGATGAACCAAAGACCTAATGTTTGTTAAATTTAGGCGAAAATGTTCATATCATATTTAATTGAGGATAGAATACGATTCGAAATCGATTAAAATTTAGTTATAGCATCCCTAGTCTGATATTTAAGAAATCACATTTCAAAGTTTTGACGTCCTTGCAAAATTACCAATTCATATTTCAAGCTCTATAGATCATTTAGATATAGACTTAGCGCCCTTAGAAATAGTAATCTTTAAAAAATCCTCATTTAAAATTGTCTTCGGTTACAAAATACACTCCATAATATCCATCTTCTAGCGCTGGAGGCCCTAGAAAAACTAGTCTTCAAAAAAATCAGGACTTTCAGAACATCACAAAAACTTTTCATTAAAGTAGACTTAAGCATATCGTCGATTCATGACAATATATATATTATTTAAAATAAACTACGATTCAAGCGGTCCTTAATAAATCGACGTTAAGAAATCTGATAATTCTTAGGGTTTTGAAACTCCTTAAAAAAATGTTATATAGGGATCTCTTGTTGCAAGAAAGTAACTACGTTTTAGTGATCTCTTGTTGTGAAAAAGTAACTACGTTATAGGGATCTCTAGTTGTGCATATCGAAAGAAAAAACACCACTGCGTTATAGAGTTCTCTAGTTGTGCATATTGAAAGAACATTTTTTTTTTTGTTACACATATATTATTCTATGTGTCGTTACACATAGAGTAATAAACAAATTCAATCTTTGTGAACATGATCATTTTTGCATATTAATTATTGTCTGCATATTTAACCATTCTCATTGATGTTTTCAAACATGTGTCATTTCATTAACCCATTGTGATGTTTTTAAAAACAGCCACAGACGATTATCAGAGACTACTACTATTCTAAAACATTCTGTAACGAACTAGTTCAAATGAACTATTCTGCAAATGGAATGATTGGTAACTAGTTTCCTTTGTTCATCTAGTTCCTTTTTTTGTTCAACTATTTCGACTTGTGTTTCTTATGATCGTCATCGGCTGTATATAACAAACCCAATTTTATTTGCATATGCCAATGTTTTCTCAATTCTAATTAATTGCGAATTTCGATGGACCAATTTTGACAATCTATGGTTCAATTTAGAGTTTAAATACCCTTACTACAAAATATATAACATTTGCTGTAATCAAATAATATTGCTTTATGGCTGTACTTGCTCCTGCGCTATACCTGCTGGTTTTGTCCTCTCACCATTCCTACAGCAAATTTAAACTGTTGATATAAATTTTGTAAAAAAAAATATTAATAATAAAATTAATAATTTTTTCACATATGAATTAAACAAAATTATATTTTATTCTCTCTCTTTTTCTCTTTCTCCATATACACATTTCAATATTATATATAAAAAATTATATGTTTTGTAAAACAACGAAACAGTTTAAATTTTCCAATTTTTGCCCACAATTGCTTTTGCGCCATGCTAATCCAGGTAAGCCTGATGGTAATCAAATGAGATCATAATGAATTATAATTATGATGATTTTTGTTTTAATTTGTTATGACTTTGGAATGAAATAGTTGTTTATTTTTTTTTCAAAAATTAACTTCCAGTTTGATTTGAATTTATAAGAGTTTTATTGATTTTTTTTTTTTTTTGCTTGATATGTTTTGTGACGTTTTTTTAATATTTCGCATGAATAAATTAAAAAAATATATATTTCTATATTTAAATATAGCTGTGTACATATATAATATTGTTTCGATTGTATTGATTTTAAATTTCTACAAAGATTGCTTTATTAAAATTGAATGTTAACATGTTTTCTTAAACAAAAATCGATTTATAAAACATATGGAAGTGAATCAGCTGATCAATACAGAACACTACGAATACGACAGCTGATTAATAGGGATCTCTAGATGGGAATTGCGATATAAATTGTTTTTATTACGTAAAAGTAAATTATATTCAAAATTATCGATGATTTTGCATCTGGAGAACCTTTGAAACAAAAAACAATTTTTAAACAAAAACAATTTTTTTTATGAATCAGCAGTGCAATAGGGGGAAAACAGTGTGCGAAGAAGACAACTGACCAGAAGAGATCTCTAGGTGTGAAAATCAATATTAAATACTCGTTATTTCCGAATAGTAAAATATATTATCCAGTAATATTTTATATTACTTTATATTTAGAAATTATATTAAAAACGATTAGTGATTTCAAATTATGACGTTTTCTTAAGGAACGTCAGTTTAGAAACATTGCTGATCTATGGGGATTTCTAGGTGTGGAGAAGACAACATATTCATGGGAATCTCTATACCCTCTTATAGCTCAAATTGTTCTTCAAAATATGTTCTTAAAAAATTTACGCTTATTGTTCCGGGAGTTCTTTAAAAACGCGAATTGAGTACCATAGTGAATCAGCTGAGCAATAGGGAACGCTAAGTGCGAAGAAGACCGCTTATCAATAGGATATTCTAGGTACTAGTATCGATATAAATTGTTGTTTTTAGGTAAATGGTCCACAAAATTGAACGTGTATTAATTTTCGTTGAAACATTTTCGGTTTTAGAGATAGCCTCCAAAATAGGGTTTCGTGGGATATTAGGTAAAAGGTGCATCACATGCTCACTTTCGGTTGAAACGAAATCTGACACAGGACACAGAATTATACCTAGAATGACGTGTATTAAGGGGACCCCCCCCCCCATTCTCGGGGTCAAATTTTTTTTTGATTTAATTCGAATCTACTCTAATTCAAGAATGTTCCTATAAAATTTCAAGTGAAAATCTCAAGAACTCTTGAAAATATAGCCGATTTATTGTGTCAGCATCAAGTGACGGTTAAAGGGCTTCTCAAACTTTAAACGCGTTTTTCTCTTTTGCGAATGGCGGGCACGATAACTCAAAAACTAATAACCCAATCGATTCCAAATTTTTACACGTTTCTCTGTGAGTGTATAGCTATGGTATGAACTAGGATAAAGCCAATCGGTGAAGATCTTCCTTATTTTTTTAACTTGGTTTTTGGTCAAGAATCGGCGATTTTCCAAAAATGTTTTTTTAAAGGCCCGCCATTTTGTTAATTTTAGAGCGAAGTCAACAATCCTAGTTCATACGAGAGACAGACATGTACTCTTTCTAACACTGTTCGAATTTTCGGATTCCGATGTTCCAGTGAGGAGTTATCATGCCCGCCATCAAAAATAAGGACTTTTCTTTAATTACAAAAAACAACAACAAAACAATAACAAAAAATTTTTGTAAATTATTTTTCTTCATTTTTAAATCTTGAAATATATATGTGCAAAGTTACAAACCTTAACAAGCATTGGTATTGATTTACCAGCCCATTGAAAATCTTGAAAAAAATGGGTGGGGTTCCCTTAAGTTTGATTGAAATCGATTTACATTTTGATATAGATCTCATATAGATTTTCGGCCGATTTCATCGAAATGGTGCTTCAAATATCCAAAGTTTATACGATCAGGACGAAATTGTGTCCAACCTTCCAAATTGAGCCTAGAATTACGTGCACTGAGTTCCATAGGAATCGATTCAGATGCTGATATAGCTCCCATATATATTTTAGGAGCCCTCTTTTGTATACCCCAATGTGGTATAGGGTATCCAAAAGTCGCCTTCCGACTTTTGTCTTTGTCTTACTAGACTTTCTGTTACTTTTTTCTTTCCCTAATTTGTCACATTTTGTTTGAGACGTCAACGCCGTCGTCGTTTACCCACTTTATTTATGCGCTATTAACTGTAAATCTCTTTTTCTAAATGACCTCTTTGGCTTTGGTAGTAAGCACAAAATGTCATATTTAACTAAGCGGGACCCAGGCATATGGGTCCCCTCACCCTTGGTCACACTATTTTGCCCGTATTATTTATTTTACCTTCATTTTTCCCATTTCTTCTAAAGAGAAACAAAACAATGGCAATTTGCACATTTCATTGCATACTTTTAGGCGTTGGTGGGGTTTTAGTACACAACAGCTAGACTCAGCAATGACAAAGAACAAAATAGTATTGCCATATTGAAAAATAAAATATGAACATTAGGAATTTGAATGGGAATCGTGATATCTATAATAAGAATTCGATTCTAAATTCAAAAATTTTGCTGAATTTAAAATTTAAATAATTTTCTAAATCGATTAAAGAGACATTTGTTGAAATTAACTGAATTAATTTTTCCAGTGAAAAAGTTCGCTGAATTGTTATTTTATATAGACAAACGTTTGCTGAAAAAAACTTTTGAACCTGAATATTTATTTTCTATAAAAAATTATTTACTAAATAGCTATTTTCTGAAGAAAAGTTTGCTGAATTGAGATTTTTTTATTAAAATTCATTGCTAAATTGATGATTTCTAAAGAAAAAATCAGCTGAATAGAGATTTTTTATTAAAAATTTGTGCTAAATTGAATTTTTATGGAAAACAAGTTGCTGAATTGGAAGTTTCTATAGAAAACCTTTGCTGAAGGAGAGGGTTTCCAGAGTAAAATAATGCTAAATTACATTTCCTGTAGAAAAAAATTTGCTGAATTATAAGAGAAGTTAGCTGAATTGAATTTATATGTATGAATATTTCACTTAAATGACTTTAAATGTAAAAAAATTCGCTGTATTTTTCATTTTTGTGTAGGAAAAGTTAGCTGAATTGTGTTTTTTCTATAAAAAAAATCATTTTTTCATAGCTGAAACTTGACAAATATTTGCTGAATTAAGTGGTTTTATCCATAAGTTAGCTGAATACCCTTTTTATTGAAAAATTGGACAAATAGACTTTTTTCTTCATAAAAATTAAATGAATTTACATTTGCTAACGGAAAAGTTCGCTAAATCGAGATTATTGTGTTTATCCATAGAAAAAGTTAACTGAATAGAAAATATCTGTAAGAAAAGGTTAGGTGGACAGTTTTTCTATAGAAAAAGTAAACTGAATTGACAGTTTCTGTTGAAAAAGTTAGCTGAATTGACAGTTTCTGTTGAAAAATTTAGCTGAATTGACATTTTCTAATGAATAATTTAGCTGAATTGACTTTTTCTATTAAAAAGTTTGCTGAATTGAATTTTTCATATAGAAAACGGTAGATGAATAGACTTTTTCAATAGAACAAGTTGGCTGAATTGACATTTTTATTGTAAAAGTTAGCTGAATTGACTTTTACTGTAGAAAAATGCAGCTGAATTGGATTTTTCAATGAAAATGTCAGCTGAATTGACTTTTGCTAATGAAAAGTTTGTTAAATCGAGTTTGTCCATTGAAAAAGTTAGCTGAATAGAATTTATCTGTAAGAATTTTTTCTATTAAAAAAGTTACTGAATTTATTTTTTCTATTAAAAAAGTTAGCTGAATATAAAAAGTCAGCTGAATTAACTTTTTATATAGAAAAAAACTGAATTGACTTTTTCTAATGAATATAGTTAGCTGAATTGACTTTTTCTATGTATAAAAGTTAGCTGAATTGAATCTTCTATTGAAAAAGTTACCTGAATTGACTTTTTCTATAGGGCAAATTAGCTGAATTGACTTTTTCTATATATATATAAAAGTTAGCTGAATTGAATTTTCTATAGAAAAAGTTCGCTTGCTTTGCTGTTTCTATTGAAAAAGTTAGCTGAATTGATTTTTTCTATTGAAAAAATTAGCTGAATTTGCTTCTTCTATAGAAAAAGTTAGCTGACTTGACATTTTCTATCGAAAAAATTAGCTGAATTGACTTTCTCTATAGAAAAAGTTAGCTGCATATAATATTTCTATAGAAAATGTTGGCTGAATTCACTTATTCTATAGAAAAGTTAGATAAATTGTTTTTTCTATAGAAAAAGTAAGCTGAATTGACTTTTTCTATAGAAAATTGGCCAAATTGACTTTTTCCAAAGAAAAATATTAGCTGAATTGACATTTTCTATCAAAAAAGTTAGATGAATTGATCCTTTCCATAGAAAAAGTTAGCTGAATTGACTTTTTCTATAGAAAAAGTTAGCTGCATATAATATTTCTATAGAAAAAATTAGCTGAATTTACTTTTTATATTGAAAAAGATAGCTGAATTGAATTATTCTATAGAAAAAGTTAGCTGAATTGATTTGTTTCTATTGAAAATGTAGCTGAATTGACTTTTTTATATTGAAAAAGTTAGCTGAATTGACTTTTTCTATAGAAAAAGTTAGCTGCATGGATTTTTTCTATTGAAAAATGTAGCTGAATTTACTTTTTCTATACAAAAAAGTTGCCTCAATTGACTTTTTCTGTAGAAAAAGTTGGCTGGATTGACTTTTTCTATAGAAAAAGTTTCCTGAATTGTTCCACAAGGAAGGTAGCTGATTTTAAAAATTAGCTGCGTGAAAATTTTCTATTACGAAAAAATTAGCTGAATTTGTCTTTATCTTTATTATAGCTTGCAATCATATTTCACTCTCTGTAATAGTTATATGACTGTTGCTCTTTAACCCTTTGCTGACCGTAACTTATAGGGTTTTCTTATCTATTTCGTTGTGGTAGTGGGTGTGAGTTCGCTCGCTGCAACAACAGCAGCTCTAATACCCCATGTAGTTCACATTTGTTCTTGTTATTTTAAATATTTACGCGCTCGAACACCCCGGTCATAGTTAGGCTGGCCATAGGCGCTGACATTAAATGCAGCGCAGAGCAACCAAAAGAAGAAAAAATGTGAGATTCGTTTTTTTTTTGCACCAATTTTGTTTTTGCTAATTGCTGCTTGCATTCTTAGTTTTGTTGTTGTTCTCGATTTTTATCTAATGTCAATATGACCGAAATGCGAAATGTAAAAGAAAAAAACATGCTAATACCTGCGTGTTATAGACCAGCCAACCAAGCCATTCCATCACAATCAGTTATCAGCAGCCCATCAGTCGGTTGTTGTTTGTCAATCCGTTTAGTTGTGTTGAATTAGAAAATAACTCTTCTTCGAGGAAATTAAATGTAACCGATTTAAAAACATTTTGAAGTCTTTTTTGTGTTACAAAATAATATAAAGATTGAAGTGAACAATTTGTGTTTTTTTTTTTTTTTTAATTGATGGAATTACATTTTTGTGTGCTATGAGTTCGCAAAATTTATCGTTGAAATCAGTAAAGGTGAGAAAGAAATTCCATAGGTTTTCAATTTTGAAATTGTTTGCCGTACTATGTGGCGTATGAGTGCTAATATTGATTATACGTACGTTTTTTCTGTTAGAAATTATAATAAAATTGACTTCTTGTATAGAAAATGTAAGCCAAATTAATTTTTTCTTTGGAAAACATTAGCTGAATTAGGTTTTTTTGTAGTTACATTTTTGAGAATCGACGAAAAATGTTGCTGAATAATTTTTCCAAAAGAAAATATAGCTGAATTGAGTTTTTCCTGTTGTAATAGTTAGCTAAATTGACATATACCATAGAGAAAGTTAGCTGAATTTAGATTTTCCATAGAAAAATGTAAAATTAATTGATTTTCTATAGAGACATTTTAGCTGAATTAACTTATTCACAAAAAAGGTAGCTGAATTGTATTTTTCTGCTGAAGAAGTTATGAAAACTTAAACTTTCATAGGAAAAATTAGCTAAATTGTATTTTTCTGCGGAAAAATATTATCTGATTTTTGTTTTTCAAAAAAAAAAAAAAAACTTAGATGAATTGAAATTTGTTTTTAAGTCAGCTGAATTTAGTTTTTCAGCTTGCTGAATTTAATTTTCCATAGAATAATGTTAGAAGAATTATTTTTTCTTTAAGAATAGTTTTAATTTAGCTAATTTTTCAATAGAAATCCTCAATTCAGCTAACTTTTGCTACAGAAAAAATCAATTCAGCTAAATTGCATATACTAATACTCAATTCAGCTAACTTTTGCTACAGAAAAAATCAAATGAGCTAAATTGCATATAATTTTTCTATAAAAAATGTTGGCTGAATTGACTTTTCCAAAGAAAAAGATTAGCTGAATTGCATTTTCTATAGAAAAAGTTAGCTGAATTGACTTTTTCTAATGAAAAAGTTAGCTGAATTGATTTTTTCCATTGAAAAAGTTAGCTCAATTGTCTTTTCTATAGAAAAAGTTAGCTGAATTGTCTTTTTCTATTGAAAAGTGAGCTGAATTGACTTTTTCTATTAAAAAAGTTAGCTGAATTGACTTTTCCCATTGAAAAAGTTAGCACAATTGACTTTTTCATATAGAAAAAGGTAGTTGAATAGACTTATTTAATAATATATGCTAGCTGAATTGGCGCTTTCTGTAGCTGAATTGATTTTTGCTGTAGTAAAAGTTAGCTGAATTGTCTTTTTCTATTGAAAAAGTGAGCTGAATTGACTTTTTTCCATTGAAAAAGTAGCACAATTAGCTTTTTTATATAGAAATGTAGTTGAATAGAAATGTATTTGAATAGACTTATTTAATAATATATACTAGCTGAATTGGCGCTTTCTGTAGAAATTAATTAATTGATTATTTCTATGGTCAATGTTAGCTGAATTGATGTGATTTCTAAAAACAAGTTTAAATGATTTACTTTTTGTTGGAATGTCGCTGCATTGATTTTATGTTGGCTGAATTGACTTTTTCTATAGTAAAAGTTAGCTGAATTTACACGTTACATAAAATTGAATTAGCTGAATTGTGTCTTTCTATCGAAAAAAAAACAATTCAGCAAACATTTATAATAGAAAAAATCAATTCAGCTAATTTTTACTACAGAAAAAATCAATTCAGCTAAATGTTTCCCCCATGAAAATGTCAATGACATCATAGTGTGCGACATTTTTTCTCCAGCATTTCACGATAAATCACGCAAAAAAGAACTATGATTGATTTCCCTCCCCCGACAATTTATCTAAGAAATAAATACTAACAACAAGAACAACAACAAAACAAAAGTAAAGTCCCAATTAATGAGAAACCTTATCGATGGGTAAATGATTTGTTATTCCATTCCGATGGTGTAATATGTTTGTTCGCAAATAAAATTAGCTGTATTGAAAAAATTGGGGTTGGAGGTGTACTTAGAGGTAGGTAGGTAAGCAAATCGGTATTAGTGATAGGAAGAGATAACATTATTACCGCACCGCACACATGTCGCACAGATCCACACACACACGTGTGGAAAATATTGGCTATTGATTTTTGTTTTGCAAAGGTAAATAAATGCGAAATATTGGCTCATAAATAGTTCGGCCATAGGGAATCCATTGCATTCGATAGACAATATATTTGCTAGGGGGATATACAATATATAGAATTGGAATATATAGAATGATTGATTATGAAATATGCTAGCTAAAAAAAATGAATTGTCTTTAATAATTCATAAAATATAGTAGCTGAATTGACTTTTTATATGGAAAAACTCAGCTGAATTGGCTTTTTCAATAGAAAAAGCTAATATAGTTGACTCTTATGATAGCTGAATTAACTTTTACTATGAAAATCACTAGCTGAATTAGGGGTTTCTAAAGAAAAACATTGGTGAAATACGGAGAAACTAATTTTTCAATAAAAAAAGTTAGCTGAATTGCATTTTTCTATAGAAATAGATAGCTGAATTAAGTATTTCTATTGAAATACCTAATGAATTAACTTTTTCTATTAAAGATGTTGGATAAATTGTTATTTAATATAGAAAATGTCTGTTGAATTGGATTTTTTCTATAGAAAAACATTGCTGAATTGAATTTTTCCATAGAAAAACATTGCTGAATTGAATATTTCTATTAAAATAGTTGCTGAATTTAGTTGTTCTATAGAAAAAGTCAGCTGAATTGAGTTTTTTTATATCCATGAGTTCATTATTTCTGTAGAAAATTGTAGATGAACTTACTTTTTCTATAGGAAAACTCCGCTGAATTGTTTTTTCCATAGGAAAAGTTAGCTGAATTGAATTTTTCTAAAGGAAATAAAGTTGTTCTATCTAAAAACCTGATAAATTGGATTTTTGTATTAAATTGTTATTTTTAAGAAAAAACATTAGCTGAATTGGACTTTTTCCACAAAAAAACCCCGCTGAATTGTTTTTTTTTATACGAAAAGTCAGCTGAATTGGTGTTTTTCAAAGAACATCCCCGTTGAATTGTGCTTTTCGGTAGAACAAGTCAGCTGAATTGAGTTTTTCTGTAGAAAATGTCAGCTGAATTGAGTTTTTTTATTAAAAAAGTCGCTAAAATTTGATTTTCTAAAAAAAAAACTTTGCTCAATTGAGTTTTTCTATAGAAAGAGTTAGCTGAATTGATTTCTTTACAGAAGACCACAGCTGAATTCTGTTTTTCTGTAGAAAAAGTCTGCTGAATTGAGTTTTTCTACAGAAAAAATCTGCTGTATTGAGTTTTCCTACAGAAAAAGTCTGCTGAATTGTGCTTTTCTCTGAAATAAAGTCGATAAGTTTTGATTTTCTATAGAAAATCAATTGAATTTTTCTATGAAAACACTTCGTCGACTTCACTAATTCTTTATAAAATGTTTGCTGAATTGTCTGTTTTTACAGAAAAACTACGCTGAGTTGATGTTTTTATAGAAAAAGTTAGCTGAATTGAATTTTTCTACAGAAAAAGTCAGCTGAATTAACTTTTTCGGTAGAACAAGTCTGCTGAATTGAGTTTTTCTACGAAAAAGTAGTTAAAATTGGATTTTCTATAGAAAAACGTCGCTCAATTGAGCTTTTCTAAGAAAATACTTCAGTGACTTCACTCATTCGTTATAAAATGTTTGCTGAATTGAGTTTTTCTATAGAAAATGTCTGCTGAATTGAGTTTTTCTGAAGAAAAACTCTGCTGAATTGAGGTTTTCTATAGAAAAAGTCTGCTGAATTGAGTTTTTCTACGAAAATACTTCGCTGAATTCACAATTTCGTTAGAAAATGTTAGCTGAATTGACTTTTCTATCGAAAAAATCCGCTGAATTCGATTGAAAATGCTTACTGAGTTAAGTTTTCGTTCGGAAAACATTAGTTGAATTGAGTTTTTCTATTGAAAAACTTTGCTGAATTTAATTTTTTTCAATATTTTTGCCTAATTGCTTTGAAACAAATTGTAAATATTTAAACCAATATTGCAAAATATGTTGCACCTTAATTTTTTGCATGTTCATTTTGTTTCTGTGTTTATTTTTCGTCCTTTTTTGTTTATGTGTATGCCTGTGTGAATTTGCCTTGTGTGTTTGTTTTCGTTCAAAGTTAAATGAAAATCGGAACTTTGTTGTTTTTCTCCCCGTTTGATTGCTGTTTGTGTTGTTAAGTCAAATGGAAAGCTGCTTGTTAAATTACTTGAAAACTGTTATTCAAATTTACTTATCCCTTTTTTTGATTCAAAAGATTTTTTTTAATTTTTTAACAACAACAAAATTTATTAACCCCAACAACATTCATTTATTTTTAAGCCTCTTTTTATTAATTTTTGTAAATTTTCTTTCTTTTTTTTGTCTTTGTAATTAACATTGATTATAATTTTTTTGTTTGTCTTTTTGTTCTCTTCTTATTCGTATCCTTCCATGCGGAAATTTTGAAAAAAAAATTGTTTGCCTTGATACGCTCGTGCTGCCTGCCTGCCGCAAAATGAAAAAAATCTATGTCTTTAATGCTTTGCTCTGCAATGAATTGTGTTTTTTTGTGGTCATCTTGTGGTTAACAACAACAACAACAACGGATATTGAAATTTAACAGATCAACGAAGCTCTGGAATTGGCGCTGGCGGCAATTGACAAAGAGTCCAGCCACCACCAGCCGCACCACCCGACCAACGAGGAATATTTCCCACAGCCACAAACTGTCCCATCCAGTAATAATGCAAACAACAACAATACTACAGCCATTGGCAGCAACAACAACAATACCTTGCTAATGGTCCAAGATCCACAGCTAATCTTGACAAATAAAACCGATGAAGAAAAACAATTTCTAAGCGGAGAAGCGGTGGAAATTCAACAGAAATCCGAGGAGGAAATATCCAAGGAGCCAATATATGAGAATGTTAATATGCAACAAGATTTACAACAGCAACAACAACAAACAATCATTCCAAGTATGAATCCACAACAACAACAATCTGAACTAAATCAAAATAATGAGGAAAAGTCCCAACAAAATTGTAGTCAAATTAATCAAAGTCAGACAACAACAACAACAGCGCCAATTTTAGCCGCTAACAATAACAGTAACAATAACAACAACAACAATAATAATCATGATAATAATAATATTGTAGTTGAGTTAACAAATGCTTTTGCTAATACAACATTATTAACAACAACAACAATGAACACAACAACTGCAGCTCAAAATTCCGCTGTAGATAGCGACACACTAACAAAAACAACCAACAACAGCAACAACAATACCACCACAATGTTTAGTGAAAATGTACCCATTGAACAGACTAAAGCAAATATGAACAACAACAACATGAACACCAACACCACCACCACTGATGTTCCCGATTCCACCCTCAACCAACTGATCGAACCCATTGAACCCTATTATCAAGTACCAAAATCCTGTGAACCCTATTATGATGCTCCCAAACATTTGAAACCCATACCGGTCTATGAAAATATTGAGATTTTCTTTAATGGTAATGGCCTGGCCGGCGATGAATCCTCCACCCACTTGGAACCACCCAAAGAAAAGCCACCACCACCACCCATTGAAAGTCCACCACTATTCGATGATGTCGACAGTAGCCATACCACCGATACTTATTCATCATCGGAAAACACCTATGAAACTCTGACCCGACATCAACTCAATCATCATCTGCAATATCAGCAGCAACAACAACAACAATCGCAACCACTTCATCCAGATCATCCTTCACCTCCGATGAAGCGCATGAATTCCACCAAGCGCATAAAGAAAGAGCTACGCAATAAACGTTCCAGTTTTTTGGGTATCGAAGGCAGCTCAATGGATGATGATGATTCGTATTTGGAATTGACGGTCGCGCCACCACCCGATATGGCCCAGTTGCTGCAGGAGGAGCGGCGCTTGGAGAAACAAATGTACTTAAAGGCTGGATTGTGTGACAGTTCGGATACGGGTAAGTTTGAAATTATTTAAATTTTCAAATTTGAAATGGTTCCAACATGTCCATAAAAATAGAAAATACCCTGCTAAAAATTATGGCAACTTCATTTGGTAAATACGCCGCCACTATAGAAATTATTCCCCCCAGGGTTCCTTTTATCCTCTGAGAAATCGAATCTCCCAAAAACATGCAATGCTATTAGAAAATTTAATACCTATAGTCTCAGGTTACCTTTTAGCCTCAAAGAATCCGAATTTCCAAATGACAGGCATTTGGAAAAAATTAACCTGTACAGAAAAATTTTATTCCGGAGGTATTTTCTGCTTTAAGAAGCCGCAATATAAAATTGCAACCTCTGAGAATCCGTATTTCCAAATGATAGACAATCGGAAAAAATTATAGGCACTTGAAAAAAAATGACCCGTACAGAAAAATTTCAGTCAGGAGGTATTTTCTGCTTTAAGAACTCGAAATATGAAATAAAAAATTTTGTCGTCTTAGAGCCTGAAATATCAAATTGCAACCGATTCGGTTTTCATATGGAGATTTGCTACGCAATGATAACCCTTTATATCAAATTACAGCCAATTCGATTGAAAAACGTGCCCATGAACTCCAAAATACCGAATATTGGGCGGTACCGTTTATGGAGTCTACCCTCAAACTTGTACTGGTAGGGAGATTTTTCCTTCTGTGTAGCAACTTCTTATTAAATTTCTGCAGACATATTAATTAAGTACACATTATCCCCAGGTCAGGTCACCAACCGAACTACTTAGTAATACAACATTGTTGTGCCATAGAATTGTTTTGCTTTTTATACCCTTCACCACACTGTGGTACAGGGTATTATGTCTTTGTGCATATGTTTGTAACAGGCAAAAATAATCGAGATAGACACATGGTTCCTTTTGAGAATATGCATAGAATCACTTTCTAAGTCGATTTATGCATGTCCGTCCGTCTGTCCGTCTGTCTGTCCATGTTAAATTGTAAACAAAGTACAGGCCGCATTTATTATCCGAATTGGATAAAAATTGGTATAGGTCACTTATTCGGCCCAAGGACGAACCCTATTGAAATTGGGAAAAATCGGTTCAGATTTAGATATAGCTCCCATATATATATTTAACCGATTTAATGTAAACGATCCCTATATATCTTTCGATTTGCACGAAATTTGGTACAGCCTAATCATTTAGGTCTAGAATGATGTCTGCCAATTTTCGTGAAAATCGGTCCAGATTTAGATATAGCTCCCATATATAGTTTCGTCCGATTTCATGTAAATGGTGCACCAAAATCCCTATATATCCTTCGATTTGCACCAAATTTGGCATAACGTACTGAATTGAGCCTAGAATTATGTCTGCCAAGTTTCGTGAAAATCGGTCCAGATTTATATATAGCTCCCATATATAGTTTCGTCCGATTTCATGTAAATGGTGCACCAAAGTCCCTATATATCCTTCGATTTGCACCAAATTTGGCATAACGTACTGAATTGAGCCTAGAATTATGTCTGCCAAGTTTCGTGAAAATCGGTCCAGATTTATATATAGCTCCCATATATAGTTTCGTCCGATTTCATGTAACTGGTGCACCAAAGTCGCTATATACCTTTCGATTTGCACGAAATTTGGCATAACGTACTAAGTTGAGCCTAGAGTCATGTCTGCCAAGTTTTGAGAAAATCGGTTCAGATTTAGATATACCTCCCATATATAGTTTCGTCCGATTTAATGTAAATGGTGCCCCAAAGTCCCTATATATTTTTCGATTTGCACGAAATTTGGCATAACCTACTGAATTAAGCCTAGAGTGATATCTGCCAAGTTTCGAGAAAATCGGCCCAGATTTATATATAGCTCCCATATATAGTTTCGTCCGATTTCATGTAAATGGTGCACCAAAGTCCCTATATATCCTTCGATTTGCAAGAGATTTGGCATAACGTACTGAAATGAGCCTAGAGTGATATCTGCCAAGTTTCGAGAAAATCGGTCCAGATTTTTATATAGCTCCCATATATAGTTTCGTCCGATTTCATGTAACTGGTGCACCAAAGTCGCTATATACCTTTCGATTTGCACGAAATTTGGCATAACGTACTGAGTTGAGCCTAGAGTCATGTCTGCCAAGTTTTGAGAAAATCGGTTCAGATTTAAATATACCTCCCATATATAGTTTCGTCCGATTTAATGTAAATGGTGCACCAAAGTCCCTATATATCCTTCGATATGCAAGAGATTTGGCATAACGTACTGAATTAAGCATAGAGTGATGTCTGCCAAGTTTCAAGAAAGTCGGTCCAGATTTATATATAGCTCCCATATATAGTTTCGTCCGATTTCATGTAAATGGTGCACCAAAGTCCCTATATATCCTTCGATTTGCAAGAGATTTGGCATAACGTACTGAAATGAGCCTAGAGTGATATCTGCCAAGTTTCGAGAAAATCGGTCCAGATTTCTATATAGCTCCCATATATAGTTTCGTCCGATTTCATGTAAATGGTGCACCAAAGTCGCTATATACCTTTCGATTTGCACGAAATGTGGCATAACGTACTGAATTGAGCCTAGAGTTATGTCTGCTTTTTTCGTGAAAATCGGTCCAGATTTAGATATAGATTGATTTTAAGTAATTGACGCACCAAGGAACCAATAGGCTGATAGGAACAAAACTTTCTGAAATTAGAACAACCTAACCTGTGACTAGTTTGTTTCAAATCGCTTAATATTTGGATAGAGCTTCCATATATATTTTCCCCCGGTTTCAAGTAAATTGGGCATCAAACTGTTCATGTTAGTCAGATTTTTCTTCGGTCATTTGTTCTGGGTTTTGTAATCCACTTAGTAGTTTGACGAAAGGTTAAGGGTGAACATATAAGGAAATGTTAAATTCTGACGAAAAAAATCCCTAAAAATATTCTTTGAAGAATTCGCATTTGTTATAGGCCCCTGAAAATATTCTATGAAAATGCTACGCTTGTTGTAGGTCCCTGAAAATATTCTATTAAAATGCTACGCTTGCTATAGGTCGCTGAACATATTCTATAAAAATGTAGGGCCCCAAAAGTATACTTTAAATGTAGGGCCTCAAAAGTATACTTTAAGGAAATCCACGCTTATTGTAGGCGCCTGATAATATTCTTCAAAAAATCCCCCTCAACATATCCATTAAAATACCTACGGTTATTGTAGGCCCCTGAAAATATTCTTTAAAATACCTACGCTTTTTGTTGGCCCCAGAAAGTATTCTTTAAAAAAATCTCGATTGTTGTAGATCCCTGAAAATATTCTGTACGCGTATTGTATGCCGCAGAAAATATTCTTTGAAATATCTAAGCTTATTGTAGGCCCCTGAAAATATTCCTTAAACAAATTCCCCGGAAAATATTGCTTATTACTTATTGCAGGCCCAGAACATATTCTTTTAAATATTCTCGCTTATTAACGGTCGTTAAAAAATCCACAGTTCCTGTAGGTCTCTGAAAAATATTCTTAAACAAATCCACACTTATAGTAGATCCCTGAAAATATACATTAAAAATATCCACACTTATTGTCGACCCCTAACAATATTCTTTAAAATATCCACATTTGTACGTGGCCACTTCAAAACAATCACGTTTATTGCAGCCCCCTGAAAATATTCTTTACAATGTCCAAGCTTATTCTTCGCGTCTGAAAATATTCCTTAAAATATCTGTATTGTAGGCCCCTGAAAATAATTCTTTAAAATATCTACCTATTTTTTTATTTACACCTAATTTGCTCCTCTATTAATTCCCCCTATTTATTTCTCCATTTTCCTTTCAGGCGAAAGTCGTGACTCGGGTGTATCTGAAAATCACTCCCGTCAGAGTAGTGAACACTATACCAATTCATCCGAAGAAAATGAACCACATGATGATGATGCAACATCACCGCTCACCCTTCAGACTCCCATCACTTTGGATCCACCCACCAATGATATGATTTATCAAAATGATGGCCTACTCACTGTTGCCCCCACACCACTGCTACAAACTGTGAAGGGTAATTCCGCTGAATCATGGACAGAATCAGCTACGGTGGCAGCAGCAGCCACCCAATCGCTGACCGAAGCCACAGCAACGGCCAATGCTAAAATGCTTTCGATCGAAGAGAAAATTCGTGAACAGGAGGAGGTGTTGCGCGTTGAACGCGAATTGCTGCAATTGGAACAGGAAGAGCTAAAGAGACAAAGAGAAAATCTAATGTTGCGTGAAAATATGGCCCGACGTGAGCTGCAACATGGTGCCAAAATGTTAATGTCAGCAAATCGTAGATCTCTACAAGATCTGAATGGTTTGGGCGCCATGACTGTGCCATCGGGTGGTGGTAATCTGAATATTGAACACAATGGTTATCAAATGAATGGCTATCCGGGTCATTTCAATCAAACACAGGCCCAGTCACAGCAGACCATCTCCTCCTCGTCGTCATCGTCGACACATCAACAAATTTATGCTAATATTCCAAATTTACAACAACAATATTACCAAATGGATACTGATTATCGTAAATCGATGTCAGATATAAATGAATTCTCCAAGCGTATGATGCAACCACCACCAGTACCACCCTCAAAACCCATGAGGGCAATGCATATAAATACCAATACCAACATCAATAGCGCTACTAATGGCATGGTCCACAATGGTGGTGGTGTTTTGGCCGTAGATGCCACAGACTATGTCGCACGCCAAAGACACTCTTTGAATTCTCAACAATTTGGTGGATCTTTGGTAAAGATTGCACCCACAGCTGCTCCTCGTGGTGGGGCGCCACACATCTATTCCAATTATCAACAGCAGCAGCAACACCATCATCACCAATCGGAACAAAATCTAAACACAGCCGTCAATGGCCAACAGCTGCCACAGGCAACAGTCAATCAATCTCTATATCCCGGCAATATGTCACGCAATACCCTGCATGCTCTCAGTGCCACACCCAAACCCAAATACACCGATGGTTGGGTCCAAGTACAGCAACGTAAATCCTATGACAGTAATTTGACCAATGATCCGGCCTGGATGTCGGCCTACCAGCAAAAACGGAAATCAATGCCAGATGCCTATCATGGTCACAGCAATAATCATTGGCTAGTCCAAGAAGCTGAACAACGGCGTTTGGTGGAACAGCAGCAACAGAGACGTGTGCAATCATCCTCCAATACACCAACCCATACCAGCAATCCGGCTAATAAGCTAACAAATGGAACGGGCACTTCCAATGGCAAACCCTTGCCGGATTCCATAATACAAACCCTTACCGAAAGGGTGCAAAGCAAAGGCATTGGGGAACGTAAACGGTGAGCTGGGTGTGCCGTCTCGAACTAAGGCTATTTTTTATTGATGAATTTTCTTTTCTTTATCATTTACAGCAATAATTTGGATAAAAGTCCCTTGCATGCTGCCTCTCAATATCATCAATATAACAGCAGCAACCAGAAAGGAACTCAAATCCCACAGTCATCAAACACATCCTCCTGCTCCTCCACCACCAACACCACCCATAACAATTTAATTACAACAGCATCGACAACACACCGCCATACCACAATGACATCATCCTCATCCAATGGCCAGTTAAACCAAATGACTAACTCGCAAAACCAGGATAAGGTTTTGAGTGTCAGTGGCAAAAAGAAATGCTCCCATTGCGGCGACGAATTAGGTAACTACTACTACTGCACCTATGTTGGTTGTGAGTGTTTGCTGCAAAAATAAATTTTTGTTGTTATTCGAAATCGTAATCGTCAAATCAAATCAAATCAGTCGATCAGTCAGTCAGCCGATGCATTCAAAAATCGTTTCATATATCGAAGTTCCATTAAGTTCCTAAATGTCTTGAGAAGTTGTAGATTTGTAGCTACTTTTTAAATATTTACCATAGAAGTACAACCATAGATATTATGTAGCCAACAGATCTTTGCAAACCTTGGAATTGTTTTTTATAAACGTATTTGACCTACACCTGTGAAAGATAACCTATTTGAGTTCTTATATAAATAGAATACATTTTTTAGGTCTTCTATAAAAATAGGAGACACTTAGAATTATTTTTTAACATAGTAGACTTATTTAGGTTCTCTATGATCATTTTGAGGTCTTCTATAAAAAGAATACCTTTTTGAGGTCTTCAAAAGATGATAATATCTACAATATCCTGTAGATAGAACAGACATAGAGTCTGTGGCGGACCAATGAGATGGAATCGGGCAAAATTAAATGTCCTATCTAGATAGACATAGAACCAATTTAAAAAAACCCCCCCCTTCACATACCATTCTGAAATCAATGAAAAATTGCATGTCAAACAGGCAGACTTGGATTCTTTGGTGTGCCATTTTAATGAAATCGAGTAAAATTATGTATGGGAGCTATATATAAACACATGGACCTAACTGAGCAACAGTTGCATACCCAATTTGTTTTTTGTTATCACTCTTTATTCAATTTAATACCCTCTGCAAAATTTCGTGTAAATCGAACAAACATAGGCCCTTCGGTGTACCATTTACATAAAATCGAACGAAAATATATATAAGACCTATATCAAAATCTGAACCGATTTCAACAAACCTTATCGCACATAAGTTTTTCCTCAATTGCATTCGCTATGCAAAATTTTGCTCAATCGGACAAAAATTGGGAGTTTGGTGTATCATTCGCTATAAAATCGGATGAAACTCTTTTAAGAACTATATCTAAATCTGAACCGATTTTAACAAAACTTGACAGACATCAGTCTGGACCTGATTCAGTGCGCTGTGCAAAATTTCGTTCCAATCGGACAAATATTGGGATTTTGGTGTATCATTCACAAAAAATCGGACGAAAATATATATGGGAGCTATATCTAAATCTGAATTGATTTTAACAAAACTTCGCAGACATCAATCTGAACCTAATGCAGTAGCCTGTGCAAAATTTTGTCCCAATCGGACAAATATTGAGAGTTTGGTGTATCATTCACAAAAAAATCGGACGCAACTATATATGGGAGCTATATCTAAATCTGAACCGATTTTAACAAAACTTCGCAGACATCAGTCTGAACTTAGATCAGTACTCTGTGCAGAATTTTGTCCCAATCGGACAAATATTGGGTGTTTGGTGTATCATTCACAAAAAAATCGGACGCAACTATATATGTGAGCTATATCTAAATCTGAACCGATTTTAACAAAACTTCGCAGACGTCAATCTGAACCTAATTCAGTAGTCTGTGCAGAATTTTGTCCCAATCGGACAAATATTTGGAGTTTGGTGCACCATTTACCTAAAATCGGAAGGAAGCTATATATAGGAGCTATTTCTAAATCTGAACCGATTGCAACAAAACTTCCCTGACATTAAACTGAACCTAATTCAGTACGCTGTGCAAAATTTTGTTTCAATCGGATGAAAATTGGAAGTTTGGTGCACCATTTACCTAAAATCGGTCGAAACTATATATGGAAGCTGCATCTAAATCTAAACCGATTTTCTCAAATTTCAATAAGGTTCGTTCTTGGGCCAAATAAGTGAACTGTGTCAAAATCCATCCATTCACCTGTACATTGTTCAAAAAATTCATGGACGGACGGACATGCGTAAATCGACTCAGAAAGTGATTATATGCATGTTCTCTAAAGGAACCATAGGCCTATCTCGATTCGTTTGACAAACCTGTACCGGTACCACAGTGTGGTGAAGGGTTTAAAAAGAAAGCAATTTGAGATTCTCTATAAAAAGAATAGGGTTTTATTGAGGTCTTCTTTAAATATTAAATATTTAAAGATCTTCATTGGACAACATACCATTCTAGGTTCTCTATGCATAGAAGACCCCCTTTGGCTCCCTGAAAAAATATTCATCCAAAAATCCACGCCTTTGGCTCCCTGAAAAAATATTCATCCAAAAAATCCACGCCTTTGGCTCCTTGAAAATATATTCATCCAAAAATTCACGGCTTTGGCTCCCTGAAAAAATATTGTTGTTTTAAAACCATATTGTTTAAAAAATCCACGCCTTTGGCTCCCTGAAAAAATATTGTTGTTTTAAAACAATATTGTTTAAAAAATCGACGCCGTGGGCTTCCTGAAAAAATTATTTTTTGAAAATCCATGCCTTTGGCTCCCTGAAAAAATATTGTCTAAAAAACCCATGCTGAAAAATATTATATAGAAAATCCAAGCCCAATAGTTCCTTAAAAATATTTTTTTTTTTTAAACCAGCACTTTTTGCTCCCAGAAAAAGATATTCCTAAAAATGTCCACGACTTTGGATCCTTGAAAAAATAATTCATTAAAATCCAAATTATTCATCCAAAAATCAACGCCTTTGACTAACCGAAAACATATTCTTAAAAATATCCAGGCCCTATAGTTCCTAGAAAGTTATTACTTAGAAAACAACGCCTTTGGCTTTCATAAAAAATTATTTAATTAATAAAAACTTTTAAATCCCTGAAAAAAAAAAATCTTTAACTATACACACCTATGGCTTCTCGAAAAAATATTCCTAAAAATGTCCACGACTTTGGCTACTTGAAAACAATCAATTAAAATCTAAAATTCCAAACATTTGTTTATGTTCTCTTAAAAGTATGCTTTACAATGCACTTGATTTCACCTCTAATTGCCATTTAGAAAAAAATTGTCTTGAAAATTTCATAATTTTTAGTGTTAAAATTCCAATATCATTTAGTGTCAAAAACCCAATATCATCATTCAATGATAGTTCGATCTTTGAATTCGTCTTCAAAATATTGTAAATTTCAACATTTAACATTCACTCAGTGCATTCACTCATAACATTCAATGTAATTTTGAATATTTGTATATAACAAAATTGAAAATAATTTAATTTTTCCTATATTCTCTCTCCCTTCTTGTTACATGTCTGAACGGATTAACAAATTTTAAATGTTATTTTTTATTTCTAATTTTTTTGATTTTTATAAATTTAAAATTATGTTTTCTTTTTTAATCTCAGATTTGGGTTGCACTGATGGCAAATGTCGCCATACCCATCGCGAATTAAAATATATTGTCTGGGTTTAAGTTAGATAGTTGTTTTTTTATAATCAAAACGAAATGCTGAATAAATTTTTTACCAATTAAAAATAATTAACCGAAAAAATACAACGAAAATTATAATTAAAAAATTATAATCAATGATAAATGATAAATAAGTCTGATTTGACTGCCAAACCAAAAAATAAAATAAAACCCACCATCAAAATAATTAATGAAATAAATCACAACAACAATAATTCCCTCCTGAATAATAAAAAGTTAATAAATAAAATAAAACGGTTTCAATGTGAGCTTCAAATTTTGTTAATAAAAAATTTATTATTTTTTTAATTAAAAATTTTAATTGGAAATTTATATTAGTATTGATTTGAGAATTTGTAGTAGACCATCAAGCGGAAATTTTAATTAAAAAAAAATAATTATTAAAAAAAATAATTATTAAAAAAATTAATTATTAAAAAAATATATATACGTTTTTTTAACTTTTTAATATTAAAAAAATAAATATGTAAAAAATACGTTTTTTTAATATTAAAAAAATATTATTATTTTTTTTTAATTTTTTAGTATTGAAAAATAATAAAATTACAGCAACCAGCAATAACTCTAAATTTGAAAAAAATATATATATTTTTTAACTTTTTAATATTAAAAAAAATATTTTTTTTTAATTTTTTAATATTAAAATTTATATAAAATATTTATTAAAAATATATATTTTTAATTTTTATTATTTTAATTTTATTAATACAACAACCAGCAAAAATTCTAAATTTCAACAACCAACCTGCAGATTATTTCTTAATTTTAATTGGAAATTTATATTAGTTTTGATTTGAGAATTAGGAAATTTTAATTAAAAAAAATAATTATTAAAAAAATTAATTATTAAAAAAATATATATACGTTTTTTTTTAACTTTTTAATATTAAAAAAATAAATATGTAAAAAATACGTTTTTTTTAATATTAAAAAAATATTATTATTTATTATTATTTTTTTTTTAATTTTTTAGTATTGAAAAATAATAAAATTACAGCAACCAGCAATAACTCTAAATTTGAAAAATATATATATTTTTTTAACTTTTTAATATTAAAAAAATATATTTTTTTTTAATTTTTTAATATTAAAATTAATATAAAATTTTTATTAAAAATATATATTTTTAATTTTTATTATTTTAATTTTATTAATACAACAACCAGCAAAAACTCTAAATTCCAACAACCAACCTGCAGATTACTTCTTAATTTTTTATATTTATTTTAATTCATTTTTTTATTCTACAATTTTAATTGTTTTTAATTTTACTATTATTATTTTTTTAATTTATTATTATTATTTTTTAATTTTTTATTATTATTATTTTTTTTTAATTTTTTAATTTTTGATTTTCGTTTTTTTCTAACAGGACGTGGAGCTGCCATGATTATTGAATCACTTTTGCTATTTTATCACATTAATTGTTTCAAATGCTGTGTCTGCCATGTCCAGCTGGGCGATGGCCTAAACGGTACCGATGTTCGGGTGCGCAATCACAAATTACATTGTCAGAATTGTTATTCCAGTGATGATGGTATCAAATTCAGTTGTGTCTGAAACTAAACGAACAAAGACAAAAGAAAAATTGCAAAAGCTAAAAAAAATGAAAATACGACGAAGAAGAAGAAGCAGATGGATAAACCAACAAATTGTTGTTATTGTTAGTAATTAAGGGCTTATGCTTAAAAAAAACCCCCAATTAAAAAAGAAAACTAACACAATCAAACACAATACACCCCCACCCCACCCACTTTACACACAAACTAATACATATTTGTTAACCAAGTTAATTAATAATGTATTTTGGAAAAATTTGTATGTTTGTTTGTATGTTACAATGCCTTTTCTATATTTCGTATATTTATTATATAACCTATTAATATTATTCTTCAAAAAGACAAAAAAAAACCAAAACTGTTAAGAAAAGAAATGTAGAGAACAAAATGGTGACAACAAATTTTTAAACATTTTCTAAAAGTGTTTTTTTTAACTAATAATAATAAAGTATTTTGTAATTGGTGTTAATTACATTTTTTTATATACATACAAAAAAATGAAAATTAAATGAAAAAAATCTGTGTCAATTTTTTGAAAAAAAAACTTATACAAAATCTCAGCTAAGCTTTTTATGCTCTCTGTCTCTCTACATACAAATATGTCTCTATATAATTATTATAACATTGTGCTTTATTTTTAAGAGATTTTTTTTAATTAATGAAGTTCTCTAAAGAGATTACGTACTGTCTGTATTCAAATTATATTAAAAAAAACTAAAATCCCCCAAAAAGTAAGGTTATGTCAGTTAAATAACAAAAATGTCACATAAAAAGTCCTTTTTAGTATGTATACCTCAGAGTGATTATTTCCAAATCGATTTTAAAATTTAAATTATATTAAAAAAAACCAAAAATCCCCCAAAAAGTGAGGTTATGTCAGTTAAATAACAAAAATGTCACATAAAAAATCCTTTTTAGTTTGTATACCTCAGAGTGATTATTTCCAAACCGATTTTAAAATTTAAACATGTTTTGAAAAGCTAAGAATGTGCTCTTAAAGGTTATGTATGATTCGAAAATACATTGGGTTTCGAAATTATTTAAATTTATTTTAAAATACTTTTTTTAAAATTTATAATTGAACAAAATCTGTCTTAAGGGAAATATTATAAAAATAGTCTAGATATACCTTTAAAGTTTTGCACAGACATTGCTACTAGTCCCAGGATGTTTGGTATTGAAAATGGGATATATCGGTTCACGTTTTGTTATAGCCCCCATATACTGGTATCCCGCAATATTTGGTATTTTGAGAATTTTTGACACATTTTCCACCAAATTGGTTGTAATTTGATATTTTGGATGCTCATTGGGTAACAAACCTTCCTGCCAAAAATTATCAATATTGGTCCAAGTTCCGGGGTAGCCCCCACATAAGGGTACCTCCAAGTTTTCGGATTTTTGAGGATTTTTGAGAAATATTATAAAAATATTCTAGATAAACCTTTAAAATTTTGCACAGCCATTGCTACTAGTCCCAGGATGCTTGGTATTGAAATTGGGTTATATCGGTTCACGTTTTGGTATGGGCCCCATATAATGGCATCCCGCTATATTTAGAATTTTGGACACGTTTTTCCACCGAATTGGTTGTAATTTGATATTTTGGATGCTCATTGGGTAACAAACCTTCCTGCCGAAAATGATCAATATTGGGCCAAGTTTCGGGGTAGCCTCCATATAAGGGTACCTCCAAGTTTTCGGATTTTTGAGGATTTTGGTCATGTTTTTCAATCAATTTACCTGTAATTTGTAATATTTTGGATTCTCACTGGGTAGTAAATTATCCTTCCGAAAATCACCAATAGTGGACCAATTTTCAGTATAGCTCCCATATGAGGGTAACCTCGATTTTCGATATATTGGTTAATTTTGGACCGGGTTTTCAATAAAATTGGTTGTAATTTAATGTTTTAGATTCTCTTTAGGTAGAGAATATTCCTATAAAAAATAAACCATATTGGCCCAAGTTTCAGGGTAGCCCCCATAGAACGATACCTCTCAAATCGCGATATTTTGAGGAGCTTTGACATGTTTTTAATCAAATTGGCTGTAATTTCATATTTTAGATTCTCACTGGGTCGTAAATCATCCTTCCGAAAATCACCAATAGTGGACCAAGTTTCAGGATAGTTCCCATATGAGGGTAACCCCGATATCCGATAGTTTGGGGGATTTTGGGCCTGTTTTTCAATAAAAATTGGTTGTAATTTAATATTTTTGATTCTCTTTAGGTAGAGAATATTCCTATACAAAAAATAAACCATATTGGCCCAAGTTTCAGGGTAGCCCCCATAGAACGTTACCTCTCAAATCGCGATATTTTGAGGAGCTTTAACATGTTTTTTAATCAATTTGGCTGTAATTTCATATTTTGGATTCTCACTGGGTAGTAAATTATCCCTCCAAAAATCATCAATATTGGACCAAGTTTCAGGATAGCTCCCATATGAGGGTAACCCCGATTTTCGATATTTTGGGTGATTTTGACCATGTTTTTCAATCAAATTGGTTGTAATTTGCTATTTTAGATTCTCATTGGGTGGCAAACCTTCCTGCCAAAAATTATCAATATTGGCTCAAGTTTCGAGGTAGCCCCCATGCAAAGGTGTCTCTTAATTTTCGATATTTTGGGGATTATGGACATGTTTTTCCATAGAATTGGCTGTGACTTGATATTTTAAATTCTCTTTAGGCAAAAAATCCTCCTACCAAAAATTATAAATATTGACCGATATTTCAGGGTAGCCCCCAAATAACAGTACCCCAATTTTCGATATTTTGTAAATTTCGGGCAAGTTTTTAAACCTAATTTATTTAAATTTGGTATTTTGGATTATAATTAAGTAGAAAATCTCCTTACCAAAAATTATAAATATTGACCGATATTTCAGGGTAGCCCCTATATAACGGTGCTTCGATTTTTCGAAGTTTTGAGAATTATGGTCAGATTTTTTTAACCGAAATATTTGTAATTTGATATATGGAATTCTCATGCGGTTTTAAATCTTCCTGCCAAAAATTATAAATATTGACCGATATTTTAGGGTAGCCCCATATACCAGTACTCCGATTTTTCGAAGTTTTGAGAATTATGGTCAGATTTTTTAACCGAAATATTCGTAATTCGGTATATGGAATTATCATTAGGCGTTAAACCATCCTGCCAAAAATTATAAATATTGACCGATATTTTAGGGTAGCCCCTATATAACGATGCTCCGATTTTTCGAAGTCTTGAGAATTTCGGTTAGGTTTTTCAACCGAATTGGTTGTAATTCGGTATTTGGAATTCTCATGAGGTTTTAAATCTTCCTGCCAAAAATTATATATATTGACCGATATTTTAGGGTAGCCTCCATATACCAGTACTCCGATTTTTCAATGTATATAGAGAGTTACGGTCAAATTTTTTGACCGAAATGGTTGTAATTTGGTATTTCCGATTGACATTGGGTGTCAAATCTTCCTGCCAAAAAGTATCAATATTGACCGATATTTTAGGGTAGTCCCCATATAACGGTACTCCGATTTTTCGATATTTTTCAGAATTTTGTCGATTTAAGGCAAGTTTTTTCTAAAGGAATTGGCTCTTAATTGATATTATGAGTTCTCATTAAATGTAAAATCATCCGGGGGGAAAAAAATTACGGTCGATCTTCGGGTATAGTCCCCACATTTAATTCCAGCCCCTTTATGGGTATTTTTGTGATCCTAGGCGCATTTTCCAATCGAAGTAACTATATTTTAGCATTACGTAGTGACAAACTGACTTCAATAATTTTATTTTAATTAAAATTTTTTTCAAATACAACATTTTGAATTAAATCATCTCTTTCATAAATAATTTTTTATTTGATTTTTCACACTGCAACATAACCTCAATCAACATTTTTTCCAAACAAGAAATTCTTTTAATTTAAAGCACAGTGTTATATACAAAAGAAAAAAAAAACGAAACGAAAACCAAATCCAAACATAAAAAATTAAAAAAAGTGAACATTTTAAAAAAATTAAATTAAAACGAAATTTTTAAAAATATTTTCTTTGTTTTTTTCCATTGGAAATAATTTTTTTATTGCTTGATATATAATAACTAAATCAAAATACAATAAAAAATCTCTCTATACATATACATATATATATGGAATGTTATCGATAAATGTTTATGAAGTTTAAAAAAAAGACGGAAACGAAATTACCGAAAAAGAAGATTAAAAAAAAAAACTATAAAATTGTTAAAACGAATTATACAAACAAATATTTACAATATTTATAAAATATTAAAAAAAAAACAATATTATAAATTATAAAAAAATAACAACAACAAATTGTATCATATCATTATTTAATTTTTATTATTTTATATATATACATACATATGTTAATTATTAAGTTTATATATAACGAAAAAAAAATTAAAATAAACTATTTCAATTATTAAGTTTGACAAAAATTGAATGGATGGATATTGGAATCAAAAACAACAAAAACGAAACTAATAATTTCCTGTAATATAAATTTTTATGTAGCAATTAAAACAACAACAATAAGAAAATTATTTTCCCCCCAAACCAATGTTAAATATATTAAATGGTGTATTGAATTTCGGCTTTAAAATTGTAAATTGTATTCTCTCCCCTACTCCCTCTCTCTCTATTTTTTTTTCTAATATTGTTATATGTGTTTTTTTATTTTCTTATATATTTATATTATATACATAATGTTTAATAAATAATTTTACAAAAAAAATAATAAATAAATAATAATAAAAATATTTAACACAATATATATAAAAAAATATAGTTATTACATCTCCCCCCAAAAATTAAACAAAATCATAATATTATTATTAATTTGTAATTATAAATCTATGTGTTTATTTTTTCTTTAAATTAAATATCCAAATAAACAGTTATGGAATTATTTTTCTAAAACAATGTTTTTTTACTTTTTTTCCTTACTCTCTTTTTTATATACATAAATATGTCTATTTTATTATATATATTTTTTCACAACAAAAACAAAGAAATCAACAACAACACATCAATATTTCTGTAAAAAGTTATACTTGAATTATCATTATTATTATTAATTAATTAAATAATATTATTATAACAATTATGATTAAACAAAAAATATAAATATTTTATTTGTATTCGCCTTGTCCTCCTCTCTTTTATTTTTTCGACAAACAAAAATGTTAGTTGTTTAATCACAAATCAATAAAAAAAATCACAAAAAAATAAAAATTAAAAAAAATAATACTGTTTTTTATTTAGTAACTTAAAAACATTAGGGTTTTTCAGAAGTACCTACCTCCAATCCAGAATTATCTGGATCTTTGAAAAAAATATTCTTTAATAAATCCACGCCTTGGATGGTCTTTGAAAAAATATTCTTTTATAAATCCACGCCTTGGATGGTCTTTGAAAAAATATTCTTTTATAAATCCACGCCTTGGATGGTCTTTGAAAAAATATTCTTTTATAAATCCACGCCTTGGATGGTCTTTGAAAAAATATTCTTTTATAAATCCACGCCTTGGATGGTCTTTGAAAAAATATTCTTTTATAAATCCACGCCTTGGATGGTCTTTGAAAAAATATTCTTTTATAAATCCACGCCTTGGATGGTCTTTGAAAAAATATTCTTTTATAAATCCACGCCTTGGATGGTCTTTGAAAAAATATTCTTTTATAAATCCACGCCTTGGATGGTCTTTGAAAAAATATTCTTTTATAAATCCACGCCTTGGATGGTCTTTGAAAAAATATTCTTTTATAAATCCACGCCTTGGATGGTCTTTGAAAAAATATTCTTTTATAAATCCACGCCTTGGATGGTCTTTGAAAAAATATTCTTTTATAAATCCACGCCTTGGATGGTCTTTGAAAAAATATTCTTTTATAAATCCACGCCTTGGATGGTCTTTGAAAAAATATTCTTTTATAAATCCACGCCTTGGATGGTCTTTGAAAAAATATTCTTTTATAAATCCACGCCTTGGATGGTCTTTGAAAAAATATTCTTTTATAAATCCACGCCTTGGATGGTCTTTGAAAAAATATTCTTTTATAAATCCACGCCTTGGATGGTCTTTGAAAAAATATTCTTTTATAAATCCACGCCTTGGATGGTCTTTGAAAAAATATTCTTTTATAAATCCACGCCTTGGATGGTCTTTGAAAAAATATTCTTTTATAAATCCACGCCTTGGATGGTCTTTGAAAAAATATTCTTTTATAAATCCACGCCTTGGATGGTCTTTGAAAAAATATTCTTTTATAAATCCACGCCTTGGATGGTCTTTGAAAAAATATTCTTTTATAAATCCACGCCTTGGATGGTCTTTGAAAAAATATTCTTTTATAAATCCACGCCTTGGATGGTCTTTGAAAAAATATTCTTTTATAAATCCACGCCTTGGATGGTCTTTGAAAAAATATTCTTTTATAAATCCACGCCTTGGATGGTCTTTGAAAAAATATTCTTTTATAAATCCACGCCTTGGATGGTCTTTGAAAAAATATTCTTTTATAAATCCACGCCTTGGATGGTCTTTGAAAAAATATTCTTTTATAAATCCACGCCTTGGATGGTCTTTGAAAAAATATTCTTTTATAAATCCACGCCTTGGATGGTCTTTGAAAAAATATTCTTTTATAAATCCACGCCTTGGATGGTCTTTGAAAAAATATTCTTTAATAAATCCACGCCTTGGATGGTCTTTGAAAAAATATTCTTTTATAAATCCACGCCTTGGATGGTCTTTGAAAAAATATTCTTTTATAAATCCACGCCTTGGATGGTCTTTGAAAAAATATTCTTTTATAAATCCACGCCTTGGATGGTCTTTGAAAAAATATTCCTTTATAAATCCACGCCTTGGATGGTCTTTGAAAAAATATTCCTTTATAAATCCACGCCTTGGATGGTCTTTGAAAAAATATTCTTTAATAAATCCACGCCTTGGATGGTCTTTGAAAAAATATTCTTTTATAAATCCACGCCTTGGATGGTCTTTGAAAAAATATTCTTTAATAAATCCACGCCTTGGATACTTACTTAGCTGGCTTGTTACAGAACGGTTGTTCCATAAGTCGAGCTTAAAAAAGATTTCCAATCGCGTCGGTCTTGTGCGCAAATCCACCAATTTGGAAGACCACGTTCCAAGATGTTGTTTTCTACTTGGTCTTTACATCTAATTCATGGCCTTCCCCTTCTACGGGAACCATCAGTAGGTTCGTTTTTATATGCCTTTTGAGCTGGGGCATTCTTATTCATCCGCACAACATGGCCTAGCCACCGTAGTCGCTGCAGCTCAATGCGTCTGACTATGTCGATGTCCGCGTATAAATGGTAAAGCTCGTGGTTCATTCGACGCCGATATTCACCGTCAATGCAGATCGGCCCGTAGATCTTTCGGAGAATTTTTCTTTCAAACACCCCAAGAGCTGTCTCATCTGATTGCGCAAGTACCCATGCTTCAGATCCATATAATAGCACGGGTAGTATCAGCGTCTTGTAAAGTGTGAGTTTGGTCTGGCGGGAGGTGGCGTTGTTTCTAAACTGCTTACTTAGACCATAGTAGCATCTGTTGGCCATCACAATCCTTCTCCGAATTTCAAAACTGATGTCATTCGTTTTATTTATGGCGGTACCAAGGTATATAAAATCTTTAACTACCTCGAAGCTGTAGTTCTCAAGTTCCACAGTTGATCCGAGTCTACTGGACGTCTTGAGCGTTGATACCATCAGCTTGGTCTTCTCGCCGTTTACTGCCATCCTCACTTTGACAGACACCTTTTCAATTTGTTCAAAGGTGGCTGTTACCGCTCGCAATGTTCGACCCATTATATCGATGTTATCGGCGTAGACGAGTAACATGTGTTGTTTGGTGTACAGAGTGCCATTTCTGTTCACCTTTGCTTCACGCATGACCTTTTCCAGCAGGATGTTAAAAAGATCACACGACAAACTGTCACCTTGTCTGAATCCTCGTTCGGTATTGAAGGGCTCCGATAGGTCCTTTCCTACTTTAACTTCTGAACTTGTGCCACTTAAAGTTATCCTGCATAGCCGTATTAATTTTGCAAGAATGCCGAACGTAGACATGGCTTTAAACACCTCTGAACGGATAGGGCTTTCGAATGCGGCTTTATAGTCGACAAATAGGTGGTATGTGTCGATGTACTTTTCGTGGGTCTTTTCCTGGATTTGGCGCAGAGTGAAAATCTGGTCAATGGTGGATTTGCCATGTCTGAAGCCGCATTGGTATGGTCCGATGATGTCATTGACCATTGGCTTCAATCGTTCACACAGCACACTGGATAGCACTTTATATGCGATATGTGCCTCTATAGATGGCACATATCGTCTTGTCTCCTTTTTTGTGCACGGGACACAGGATGCTGAGGTTCCAATCATTAGGCATGCATTCATCTAATCAAATTGTACTAATCAGTTGGTGCATGCTCCTGACCAGCATCTGGCCACCTGTCTTGAATAGTTCGGCTGGTTTATTAATTGCTTTTATGACCTCATCTTGGCTAGGTGGAATACACTCTATACCATCATCTCTTATTGGTTCTGGGATATCTTCTTCAACGCCGCTATTTGATACTAGAAGCTTTTCAAAATGCTCCTTCCAGATCTTTAACACGCTGTCTTTATCTGTCACCAGGTTTCCTTCTTCATCTCTACAGGAGGATGTGACTGCACCAAAGCCTTCGGTTTGGTGTTTTACTCGTTGGCAAAACTTCCGGACTTCATTCTGACTCCTGTACGTCTTGATTTTCTCACGCTCACGTTTTTCTTGTTCTTTCTTCTTTTTTCTGAAAACACGTTTCTCATCTCTCCTTTTCTCCCCATAATTCTTCATCACGTTACTTGTTGCTACTGTCTGCAGGGTTGCCCTATACGCTGCGTTTTTCACATCAGTAGCATTACGACACTCCTGATCGTACTATGGGTTTCTTGGTGGTGGTTTTGGTACCCATGTGTTGCTTTTGCTGCAGTTTGTAGGGAGTGGGCAATTCTTTTTCATTGTGCTTGTACTATTATCGGGACCAGAAGTGCTTTCTTCAAGCAGATGGGTAAGTTGAGCGGAGTAGGCCTCGGCTACCTGTTGTGTTTGCAGCTTTTCGACGTCGAATTTCCGTGTTACATTAGATCGCACCTTTGCAGCTACATTAAGACGGGTGCGTACCTTGGCTGTCACAAGGTAATGGTCCGAATCGATATTCGCTACTCGGACTGATGGGACATCTATAACACTGGATGAATGCCTTCAGTCTATCACAACATGATCGATTTGATTTCTCGTTGCTTGATCAGGAGAGATCCAGGTGGTCTTGTGTATATCGAGATGCTTGAATCTGGTGCTACTAACTACCATGTTTTTTGCTGCCGCGAAGTCAATCAACCTCATGCCGGATGTTACTTCATGAAGGCTGTATTTTCCGATGGTGCGGCCAAATATATTTTCCCTTCCGATTTTTACATTAAAATCTCCTTGCAGAATTTTAATATCATGTCCAGGACAGCGGTCATATGCAGTTTCTAGGAGCTCGTAAAAATGTCTTTCGTCTGTTCATCTTTGAAAAAATATTATTTAATAAATCCACGCCTTGGAGGGCCTTTGAAAAAATATTATTTAATAAATCCACGCCTTGGAGGGCCTTTGAAAAAATATTATTTAATAAATCCACGCCTTGGAGGGCCTTTGAAAAAATATTATTTAATAAATCCACGCCTTGGAGGGATGTTGTCGGATGTTACTTCATGAAGGCTGTATTTTCCGATGGTGCGGCCAAATATATTTTCCCTTCCGATTTTTACATTAAAATCTCCTTGCAGAATTTTAATATCATGTCCAGGACAGCGGTCATATGCAGTTTCTAGGAGCTCGTAAAAAATGTCTTTCGTCTGTTCATCTTTGAAAAAATATTATTTAATAAATCCACGCCTTGGAGGGCCTTTGAAAAAATATTATTTAATAAATCCACGCCTTGGAGGGCCTTTGAAAAAATATTATTTAATAAATCCACGCCTTGGAGGGCCTTTGAAAAAATATTATTTAATAAATCCACGCCTTGGAGGGCCTTTGAAAAAATATTATTTAATAAATCCACGCCTTGGAGGGCCTTTGAAAAAATATTCTTTAATAAATCCACGCCTTGCATGGCCTTTGAAAAAATATTCTTTAATAAATCCACGCCTTGGAGGGCCTTTGAAAAAATATTCTTTAATAAATCCACGCCTTGCATGGCCTTTGAAAAAATATTCTTTAATAAATCCACGCCTTGGATGGGCTTTGAAAAAAATATTCTTTAATAAATCCACGCCTTGGATGGCCTTTGAAAAAAATATTCTTTAACCAAAGTTTCAGGATTCCAACTTCATAGGTTCACCCACAATTCAAATTGTACCAAATTTGGTACACACTGGTACGAATTTCCTTCTTACCCCAAACCAACACTCCTATAGTGATCCTAAAATCAAGTTTCAGGATTCCAACACTATCGGTTCACCCACAATTCAAATTGTACCAAATTTAGTACACAGTAGTACCTATTTCCAAAACCTCCTTCCAACCCTAAACCTACACTCCCACAGTCATTCTAAATCCAAGTTTCAGGATTACAACTCCATAGGTTCACTCACAATTCAAATTGTACCAAATCTTGTACACAGTAGTACCAATTACAATACTTCCTATATACCCCAATCCTACACCCCCACAGTCATCCTAAATCCAAGTTTCAGGATTCTTACTCTATTGGTGCACTCGCAATTCAAATTGTACCAAATTTAGTACATAGTTGTACCAATTTTCAGAACTTCCTACATACCCCATCCTACTCTCCCACAGTCAAGTTTCCAAGTTTCAAGATTCCAACTTTATCGGTTGGCCCACAATTCAAATTGTACCAAATTTAGTACACAGTATTACGAATTTCCAGAACCCCCTTCTTACCCCAAACCAACACACCCACAGTGATACAAAATCCAAGTTTAAGGATTCCAACTCTATTGGTGCACTCGCAATTCAAATTGTACCAAATTTAGTACATAGTTGTACCAATTTCCAAAACTTCCTACATACCCCAATCCTACACCTCCACAGTGATCCTAAATCAACATTTCATGATTTCAACTCTATCGCTTCACCCACAATTGAAATTGTACCAAATTTAGTACACTTTAGTACAAATTTCTAAAACTTCCTACATATTACAATCTTACACCTTAACAGTGATCCTGACTCCAAATTTCATGATCTTAGCTCTATTGGTTCACCTAAAATTCAAATTGTACCAAACTTAGTACCATTTAGTACCAATAAGTATTAATTTGTTAAACTGAATCCTGACCCTAATCCTACATCCCTACAATGATCCTAACTCAAAACGTCATTGTTCCAGCTCTATCGGTTCATCCAAATCCAAATTCTACCAATTATAGTACGATTTAGTACTTTTCGTACACATAAGTAAAAAATTTCCAAAACTACGTACATATCCCAATCCTACACTCTGACGGTATTGTTACTTTAAATTTTCAGCATTACAACTCCGTTTTTACATTCAAATCAAATTTGTACCAAATATAGTACCATATAGTACTTTTCGTACACATGAGTACACGCTTTCAAAACCATCTCCTTAAATAGACTCTACATCTCAACCCTAATTCGCATTCCACATTTCAAGTTTTTAGGTCAATCCATCCACTTGCTACGATATTGTACCAAATTAAGTACATTATATTACTTTTCGGATAGTTATAGTTCGAATTTCCAAAAACCGTTTGCTACACCTATCCTACACTCAATCAGCGACCACCAACCCAAATTTCAGAGTTCTAGCTCTACTGGTTCGCCAAATACAAATGGTATCACATTATAGTACTTTTCGTACCATTCTAGTACGAATTTCCAAAAACCCAGCATTATCTGTCACCTTTGGACCAAGAGTGACCCTCACCCAAATTTCAAGATTCTAGCTTCGGCCGTTTCGTCTGGGCGTTGATGGCCTTTGAAAAAATATTGTTTAACAAAATCCACGCCTTGGATGGTCTTTGAAAAAATATTTTTTAAAAGAAATCTAGCCCATTGATGAATCTAAAATATATTTGCCTAAAAATATGCTAAATTTTTTGTGTTTTTATTTCAATTTCCGTTAGTAGTTAACTCAAACAAATATCAAGTTTGAAAAGCGATAATTAAGATGTTGAATTAATTAATCCAAATATGGTTATTTGCAGGCCAAAAAAAAAAAAAATGCACCCCTCTCCCTTTACGCTTCTTAGAGAAGAGCAGCATTCAATTTTTGATAATAATTTCCGTTATATGCTAACAGTAAATAACAGCTGTCAGAGATAACGGTAGATAAGAAATGCGCATGTCCATGAAATGTCAATGATATACCCCTAACTGTTATACTAACAACAAGAATAAGAAGAAGAATGAAAACGAAATAATTCAATTATACCACACACAGCAGCTGACAAAAGTGACAGGTCAAGACGGGACATAGGATATAGGAGCAACCAGAGAATATCAAACAAAACAAATGTTTGGTGGAAAATGGAAAAAATGGATAACTCCGAGGCACTAACGAAGAAAACCAACAACAGCGTGGACCTAACCAAACAGGAACAAATGAAACCGCGGTCATTTATACGGGGCACAAGTGGTCATTTATTGCAGCAATTGAATGAGTTTCGAAAAAGAGAACAGGTATGGATGAAGGGATGTGTGTGTGAGAGTGAGTGTTCCACACATACTCTCTGTATAGTATAGGTCCACACTTTTGATGTTTCCCAAAATATTAAAAAAAAAAAAATAATAATAATAAAAAATTCTCCTGTTTGTTCCAGTTCACTGATGTCGTCCTCTTGGGCTGTGATGGTACCCGCATATCTGCCCATCGTAACATTTTAGCTGCCGCCAGTCCCTATTTTATGGCCATGTTTAGTGGCCATTTTCCTGAAAGTGATCAACCTGAAATACATCTACCCGAAATCGATACGCAATGCCTGCAATTGGTAGTGGAATTTATTTACACCGGCCTGGTGGATATTAGCGATGATTATGTGCAACAGCTAATGCAGACCGCATCATTTCTACAATTGGATCATTTATCGGATATGTGTGGTGAACACATGGGCGAGCTATTGGATCCGGAGAATTGTTTGGGTTTCAAACATTTTGCCGAGAAGCAAAATAATCAGATATTGTTGGAAATGGCCAAAGATTATATTATCACACATTTTCAGGATGTTGTTCAGTGTGAGGAGTTCTATGAAATGTCCTATGAGGAGGTGAGTAAGGAAAATCGTAAAAAAAAACTTTGGATTTGACAAATATTTTTTACACATATCCAACTCTTGGATGGTCTTTGAAAAAATATTTTTTTGAAAAATCCAACTCTTGGATGGTCTTTGATTTTTTTTTTAACTCTAACCCTTGAGAATTTTTGAAAAATTATTATTAAAAAATCTATGTCTTGAAATTTTTTGAAAAAATATTATTTATAATCCTTGCCTTGTTTAGACTTTAAAAAGATATATTTTTTTTAAAAATCCAAGCCTTGAAAAAATATGTTTTTTAAATTCACGCCTTGAAAAAATATTTTTTTTAAAAAAATCCAAGCCTTGAAAAAATATTTTTTTAAAAAATCCAAGCCTTGAATAAATATTATTTTAAAAAATCGAAGCCTTGAAAAAATATTTTTTTTTAAAAAAATCCAAGCCTTTAAAAATATTTTTTTAAAAAATCGAAGCCTTGAAACAATAGTTTTTTTTTTAAATCCAAGCCTTGAAAAAATATTTTTTTAAAAAATCCACGCCTTGTGTGAGACCCAAAAAATATTGTTTTAAAAAATCCACGCCTTGTGTGAGACCCAAAAAATATTTTTTTAAAAAATCCACGCCCTGAAAAATTTTTTTGGTTTAAAATCAAAGCCTTGAAAAAATATTTTTTTAAAAAATCCTAGCCTTGAAAAAATATTTTTTTAAAAAAACCAAGCCTCGAAAAAATATTTTTTTAAAAAAACCAAGCCTTGAAAAAATATTTTTTTTTTAAAAAATCCAAGCATTGAAAAAATATTTTTTAAAAAAACCAAAGCCTTGAAAAAATATTTTTTTAAAAAATCCACCCCTTGAAAAAATATATATTTTTTTTTAAATCCAAGCCTTGAAAAAATATTGTATAAAAAAATCGAAGCCTTGAAAAAATATATTTTTTCTAAATCCACGACTTGAAAAAATATTTTTTAAAAAATCCAAGCCTAGAATTTTTTTTTAAATATACGCCTTGTAAAAATATTTTTTTAAAAAAACCACGCATTGAAAAAATATTTTTTTAAAAAATCTACGCCTTGAAAACATATTTGTTTTTAAAAATTCCAAGCCTTGAAAAAATATTTTTTTTAAAAATCCAAGCCTTGAAAAAATATTTTTTTTAAAAATCAAAGCCTTGAAAAAATATTTTTTTAAAAATCCAAGCCTTGGAAAAATATTTTTTTAAAAATCTAAGCCTTGAAAAAATATTTTTTTAAAAATCCAAGCCTTGAAAAAATATTTTTTTGAAAAATCCAAGCCTGGAAAAAATATTTTTTTAAAAAATCCAAGCCTTCAAAAAATATTTTTTTAAATAAAACAAAGCCTTAAAAAAATATTTTTTAAAAAATCCAAGCCTTGAAAAAATATTTTTTTAAATAAAACAAAGCCTTGAAAAAATATCTTTTTAAAATCCAAGCTTTGAAAAAATATTTTTTAAAATAAAACAATGCCTTGAAAAAATATTTTTTTAAAAAATCCACGCCTCAGTACATTAAAAAATATTTTTTTAAAAAATCAAAGCCTTGAAAAAATATTGTATAAAAATTCGAAGCCTTGAAAATTTTTTTTTTTAAAAAATCCACGCCTTGAAAAAATATTTTTTTTTTAAAATTTTTAAAAAATCCACGCCTTAATTATTGGTTAAAAAATGAAATATATTTTTTAAAAAATAATATTCTTAAAAAATCAAGCTTGGAGCTTCTAAGCGCGGATTTTTAAAGAATGAAAAAAAAAATAATTGGTACAATTCCGCACCTTTTTTAAGAATTCGTAAAATATTTTATTTCTTTTACAGTTGGTACCGATTCTCAGCAATAACGAACTCTTTATGCACTCCGACGATACCATACTCCAGGGAATTGTACGCTGGGCCGAATATATGCCCGAACAACGACTATCATATCTGTCACAACTCCTGCGCTTTATACATCCCATGTGTGTATCGGCCGAGGTCACCAGATCACTGACTACCCTTCAAAAGCAAAACGATTGCTCGCAGTGGCTGAGCGAAGTCCAACACTATGAGGGTAGCTCTGAATGGCGTATATTTTTGGTGGATAAAATGGGTCGAAATCCTGAGACATGTCGTTACGATCTGAAAACAGGAACAATGTTGACCCTGAAACCACCTCCGCGGCCGGCCTTTGCCATTAGCCTGGCAGCCCATAAAAATATATTGTACATTCAGGGTGGCAGTATTGGACGAAGTACAAATAATTGTTATTACTATAATATATATCGCGATCAGTGGCATGATCTGGCCCCGCTGCAGGTTAAAAGATCGCACCACCGTTCGCTAATTGTCAACGACTGCCTGTATGCCATTGGGGGAAATTCATCGAATGGCATTACAAATTCGGTGGAATATCTAAATTTGGCGACGAACAAATCGGATTTCTGTAAACCGATGCTGGTGCATCGCAGCTCCATGGGAGCGGTGGTCCATGGTGAATGTATGTATGTGATGGGTGGCGAAGAAGAGATACGCAGCTACAATTGCCTCGAACGCTATGATCCGCGAGAGAATTCATGGCAATTTTTGGCACCCATGAACGATGTGAAGGGTTACTGTTCCAGTGCCGTGTTGGGTGACAACATCTATTGCTGTGAAGGCTTGGGCATGTGCATGGAACGTTATGATATGCGTGCCAATCGTTGGGAGGTCATAGACTTCGGTGAAGAGCGGGAGTTTTATGAGATTTTCACCGTCGACAATCAGCTGTATTCAACATGTGGTGACTTCATTGCCCACTACGAAATGGACTCGAATCGTTGGATTGTCATCCATAAATTTCCCTATGTGCGGGATTGGGATTATGCTGTTGCTATGAATATGGTCAATTATGGTATCGAAGAGGACTGACGTTAATTTTGTTTTCTCCTCTCAAATTGTGTTGTTGTTTTAGGTTTAAGTTAAAAAATAAAATTAAAAAAATAAAAATAATAAAAACAAAATGATGTAGGAAAAAAATAATTAATCTTTCAGTATTTGAAATATAATGGAAATATTTAAATCGGAAGAAATATATATAGGGCTATATCTAAATCTGAACCGATTTTCACGAAACATAGAACACATCATTCTAGACTCAATTCAGTACGCTATGCCAAATTTCGTGCAAATCGAAAGATATATAGGGTCTTTGGTGCACCATTTACATTAAATCGGACGAAAATATATATGGGAGCTATATCTAAATCTGAACCGATTTTCACGAAACTTAGAACACACCATTATACACTCATTCATTACGCCGTGCCAAATTTCGTGCCAATCGAAATATATTTAGGGACTTTGGTGCACCATTTACCTTAAATCGGACGAAATATATATAGGGCTATATATAAATATGAACCGATGTTCACGAAACTTAGCACACATCATTCCAGACTTAATTCAATACGCTATGCCAATTTTCGTGCAAATCGAAAGCTTTTTAGGGACTTTGTGCACCATTTACCTGAAATCGGACGAAAATATATATGGAAGCTATATCTAAATCTGAATCGATTTTCACGAAAATTAACACACATCATTCTAGGCTTAATTCAGTATGCTGTGCTAAATTTCGTGGAAATCGAAAAATAAATAACTTTGGTGCACCATTTGTCTTAAATCAGACGAAAATATATATGGAAGCTATATCTAAATCTGAACCGATTTTTAAGAAAATTAGCACACATCATTCTAGACTTAATTCAGTGTGCTCTGCCAAATTTCGTGCAAATCGAAAGCTAGTTAGGGACTTTGTGCACCATTTATCTTAAATCGGACGAAAATATATATGGGAGCTATATCTAAATGTGAACCGATTTTTCCCAATTTCAATTGGGTTCGTCCTTGGGCCAAATGAATGAGCTGTGCCAAATTTCATCCAATTCGAATAATAAATGCAACCTGTACTTTGTTTACAATTTAACATGGACAGGCAGACCGACGGACGGACGGACATGCATAAATCAACTCAAAAAGTGATCCTATGCATATTGTCAAAAGGAACCATGGGTCTATCTCGATTATTCTTGCCTGTTACAAGCATATGCACAAAGGCATAATATCCTGTACCACAGTGTGGTGAAGGGTATAATTATTAAAGAAAACAATTGTTGAATTTTTAGAAAATCACGATATTGTACCTCCACAACAATTAGGGTTTCGCTCCAAACACAATACTATTCAACCACTTATCATAATATGAAATAATGTAAAAAACTGTTTTGATCTAGGTAAGTCAACTGCAATGGTCCTATTAGACGTCAAAGCTGCATTTGATTCCGTGTGGCATGATGATTTTATTCATAAGTTATCATTACTTATGGGGACCACCCTCCCATGCTCGGTACACTAATTCAAGAATATCCCTTTAAATTTTTAAGTGAAAATCTCAACAATTTTTGAAGATATAGCCGATTTATTGTGGCATCAAGTGACCGCAAGTGGGCTTATCAAACTCTCGTTTTTTTTTTTATTCCAACAGCGTTGTTGCGAATGGCGGACACGATAACTCAAAAACTAATAACCCAATCGAATCCAAATTTTGGGACGTTTTTCTGTGAGTGTATAGCTATCGTATGAACTAGGATAATCGAATTTTTATACCCTCCACCAAAGTATGGAGGGTATATTAGTTATGTTTTTTGCGTTTGTAACGCATCGAAATAATCATTTCCGACCCTATAAAGTATATATATGCTTGATCAGCGTAAAATTGTAAGACGATATAAGCATGTCCGTCTGTCTGTTGTAATCACTCTAGCGTCTAAACGAATTGAGATAGAGCCCCAAAATGTTGCATAGAGTCGTCCACGTTTAGGCATAGCTCCCATATAAGGGACCCCCAATTTTCGGTATTTTGAGGTTCTTGAACATGTTTTTCAAACGAATTCTCTGAAATTTGGTACTTTAAGTTCTTATTGGGTAGCAAATCTCCCCACAAAAATTTTTGAATATATGTCCATTTTTTCGGATAGCCCCTATATAGGGGTACCGCCAATTTTCAGTATTTTGGGGTTCTTGAGCACGTTTTTTAACCGAATTTGCTGCAATTTGGTATTTTGTAGTCGTATATGGTAACAAATCTCGCTACCAAAAATTATTAATATTCGGCCCCTTTGTTTGGATGTCCCCAAATTTTCAGTATTTTGGGGTTCTTGAGCGCGTTTTTGAACCAAATTCGCTGAAATTTGGTAAAATGGGCTCTTATTGGATACCAAATGTCTCAACTAAAAATTATAACTTTAGGTCCACTTTTTCTGGTAGCCCCCATATAACGGTACCTCCCAATTTTCAGTTTTAGAGGGGTTTTAGTACTTTGAGTTCTTATTGGGTATCAAATCTCTCCACAAAAAATTATAAATATAGGTCCATTTTTTCGGGTAGCCCTCATATAAGGGTACCCCCAATTTTCGGTATTTTGGGGTTCTTGAGCACGTTTTTCAATCGAATTTGCTGCAATTTGGTATTTTGTAGTCGTATATAGTAACAAATCTCCCTACCAAAAATTTTTAATATTCGCCCCATTTTTGGGTTAGAGCCCATATAACCCCCTTTTTTATATTCAAATATATAAAATACGTATATCTTCCGACTATACGTATGTAGCTCGAACTTATTCGTTTCCAGGCTAAAATACCGTTGTTGACACTTTTTACAAACATATAGTGAGAGGTATAAAAAATAGAAAATAGAAAAATAGAATAGAATATAGTGAGAGGTATAAAAAATAGAATATACGAAAGAAAGCAATTTCATTTGTTTTCAAAACCTACTGCACTGCCCTGAGTACTCAGGCAGTGCCGGTGCAATAGTGAGAGGCATAAAAAAAGATTCTATAGAATATACGAAAGAAAGCAATATCATTTGTTTTCAAACCTGCAGCATTGCCCTGACTACTAAGGGCAGTGCAGTAGGTTGGAAACGAATAAGTTCAAGCTACATACGTATAGTCGGAAGATTGCAAATTAATTTTTTCGGATAGCCCCCATATAAGGTTACCCCCAATTTTCGGTATTTTGGTTCGATAATGAACTATAGCCCGCATTTAGACCTAACCCCTGTGTGGAGTTTCCTGAACGATATTCCCATATTCGAACTTGAACTTAGTTTGGAAGAAATAATAAGTTTGGATGATATCTAAATATTTCGAAACGGATTTGGTCCAAAGAACCATGGGGTCTAGAACCAATATTTCGATGAGGCACATTTTCACCGTGTTAAAGTGTATACACCCTCATTAGCCATAAGGCAGAGGATATAATTATCCATTACAATTTTCTGAAATTTTTATTATGGTTTACATTATGGTTTATAGAATTGATTTTTAGAAATGTCGGTACAGATCCACTTTTTGATATATTCCCTATATATTCATTTCTAGTACCTGTCTATGGTGGATATATTGATATAGTTATACTCTTTGGTATGTTCCCTATATTTTCATTTCAAGTAACTATTGGTATATATATATATATATATATGATAGAGGGTATCCAAAGTTCGGCCCGGCCGAACAGATCTATTGCGCATACTTTTCTTTACTAAATAAACGGCGATGCAAGCTACATATGCTGCGCCGCATATACATACGTATGTATATACAGCCGGCAAATTAATAACCAATAACAAAACGTGTTGGATGCTCCGGGTAGCAAGTTGATTAGACGCAAACTAATCTATTTAAATAAATAAATAGAAAATAGAAAATTTTGTACTAAATCTAATTAATTTAATAAAAAAAAGCGATCGTCATTAAGTGAGGACCTATTATCCTGTAAGTAAATTAAAAAGTTATTATACCCTTCACCACACTGTGGTACAGGGTATTATGTCTTTGTGCATATGTTTGTAACAGGCAAAAATAATCGACATAGACCCATGGTTCCTTTTGAGAATATGCATAGAATCACTTTCTGAGTCGATTTATGCATGTCCGTCCGCCCGTCTGTCCGTCTGTCGCATTTATGATCCGAATTGGATGAAATTTGGCACAGCTCATTTGTTTGGCCCAAGGACGAACCCTATTGAAATTGGAAAAAATCGGTTCAGATTTAGATATAGCTCCCATATATATTTTCGTCCGATTTAATGTAAACGGTCCCTATATATCTTTCGATTTGCACGAAAATTGGCACAGCGTAATGAATTAGGTCTAGAATGATGTGTGTAAAATTTCAAAAATCGGTTCAGATTTAGATATAGCTCTCATATATATCTTCGTCCGATTTAAGGTAAATTGTGTACCAAAGTCCCTATATATCTTTCGATTTGCACGAAATTTGGCACAGTGTAATGAATAAGGTCTAGAATGATGTATGCCAAGTTTCGTGAAAATCGGTTCAGATTTAGATATAGCTCCCATATATATCTTCGTCTGATTTAAGGTAAATTGTGTACCAAAGTCCCTATATATCTTTCGATTTTCACGAAATTTGGCACAGCGTAATGAATAATAAGTCAAGAATGATGTATGCCAAGTTTCGTGAAAATCGGTTCATATATATCTTCGTCCGATTTAAGGTAAATTGTGTACAAAAGTCCCTATATATCTTTCGATTTGCACGAAATTTGGCATAGCGTACTAAATTAAGTTTAGAATGATGTGTGCAAAGTTTCGTGGCAATCGGTACAAATTTAGATTTAGCTCCCATATATATTTTTGCCCGATTGTAGGTAATTGGTGCACCAAAGTCGCTGGAAATCTTTTCATTTGCACGAATTTTGGCATAGCGTACTGAATTAAGTCTAGAATGATGTGGCAAAGTTTAGTGAAAATCGGTTCAGATTTAGATATAGCTTCCATATATATTTTCGTCCGATTTTATGTAATTGGTGCACCAAAGTCCCTATATATCTTTCGATTTGCACGAATTTTGGTATAGGGTACGTTGGTCAGCTAAGTACTTCGCTTTGTTACAAGAGATATTTGGGTTTGAAATGTTTTTTGTATAGAAGCAATAGCTTCTGGGGAGAATATCCCAACAAAAAACTAAGGGAACTTATGAGGATCAGTGGCGTGATCCGAAACTATAGTCTTCCCTGCCTTACCCCTCGGCAATCAATGCCATACATTCGCCACTAATAGATAGTTGTTTTTTATAAAAACAAAATACAAATGGTATCCCAAATAAACCGCCAACACTAATGAAGTACTGAATTAAGTCTAAAATGATGTTGCTAAGCTGCGTGAAAAGATCCATAGCAAGGCCGAATGACACAACGTACTGAAGTAATATAAATTAGTCTCTGGCAATTTTCCCTGAAATCGGTTCAGATATAGATATATAACAAAAATGCGCCGTCTGTTGGGATACTTATGTAGAATATACCCAAAAGTGGTGAAGGGTATCATATAGTCGGCCCAGCCCGACTTTACTACTTTCCTTACTGATTTTTTTATATTTTTGTGAAATACAGATTGTGAAAGTGAAAGGATTATCCAATGTCAAATCTTTAATAGATTTAAATATTTGTAAGTGTGTGAGTGACTTCTCCAAGTTAGTGCTTCCTTGAGTGCTTCTCAAACTATAAAGTCGTTTTTCTCGAAACAGTGTTTTTACCAATGGCGGGCATGACAACTTAAAAACTTATAATCCAATCGGTTCCAAATTTTAACCCGCTATTCTGGAGCTACATAGCTATCGTATGAACTAGATTAAATCCGATTGTTGAAGATCTTCCTTATGTTTTAACTTAGTTTATGGTTAAAGGTCCGCCATTTTGTGAATTTTTTGTTTATACGAGGAGCAGACATGTACTCATTCTAATGCCGCTGGAATTTTGGGATTTCGATGTTACATTGAGGACTTTTCTTTAATCACAAAAGCAACAACAACAAATATTTGTGGAGGAAGGTACCAGAAGGACAGCACCAACGGGTCCTACCTTCGGACTTTATCTAGACCTGGTAAATATAATTGGTTGTGTAACTTTGGGTTCAATTTGGGGCATTCCATTCGACTAATATTGAAATTAGTTAGTTTGAAAAATTTGACTATTTGTATGTGAGGTACCATAAGGAGGGGGCCAATGGGTCTCTCAAGAGTGGATCGTTGTTTCAATTGTTTTTCGACTGCTAATTGTCTTTGGTCCAAAGAAACATGGGTCCTAAAACCAATATTTCGATGAGGAACATTTTCACCGTATCGATGTGTATATAAGATACGTTCAGTCTACCTCTCTGAAATCGTTCCAACGATGCATCACTAGTAAAGGGTTCTGGAATCTGATAAAGACATTTTGATTCATTATAATATGATCAACGGGATATAGATGGCGTTCAAGTATTAATCTTGTGTTTCTCGGAGTTGACTCTTCTGGTAGTTTAGCTATTCGGTGGTAGTCACAACCGATATTCAGCAGGGTTCTCCCTCGAGGGCACCAAAAAATGTGCGTACGATTTTTTTCGCCTCAAAAATTAAATACATGTATTTCAATAAATGTTACCCAAATAGGTATTGCGTATCAAATTATAACGTTGAGCAATTTCAACTTTAACTAAGCGTATATAAGGTTCTTGTGTATTTGGGTAATACGGACGTTCATCGGACCCTATAAAGGTTAGAAGGGGGTAATTTTAGTTTGTATTCAAATTGAATTGGGTTAAAGCCTTTTATGTTCAAAAAATATCATAAAACATTAGGTTCCGGCACCTTTGCAGTCACTTTTCAATCGGAGGCCGCAATGTTTAAGCGCCACTTTTTATATAATATTTAAAAAAAAATCCACGAATCCATACCTTCGGTGGATATTAAAAATATATTTTTTAAAAATCTACCCCATATTAAAAATAGATATTTTAAAAATTTTTACCTTCAATGTATAATAAACAAATATTTTTAGTAATAAAATTGAATGTAATAATAAAATTTGACATATTTTTGAAAATGTACGCTTTAAGTGGATATTAAAAAATATTTTTTAAAAAATTTTAATTTACGCTTTCGGTGGATATAAAAAATTATTTTTAACAAGTGAAAAAACGTTAAGTTCGGCCGGGCCGAACTTTGGATACCTTCCACCATAGGTATACTGACAGGTATTTGAAATGAAGATATAGGGAATATACCAAAACGTGGACCTATACAAACATTTTTACAAACAGATTATGTAAACCATAATGTACACCAACTACAAATTTGAAAGCTCCAAACCGTGGACCGATACTGATAACGCATTGTAGAGTATACTGTAATTTATATTATAAAGTTATATAGGCTATGCCTAAAGGAGGACCAATATTGATTACATAGTGTAGGAAGTAGCGAATATTTGGGGACATCATTATATGAGAGCTATGCCTAATTAATGACCGGTAATTGCTATTTTAAACCCAATTTTCAATCTTTTTTATATCAACTCTTTCCATTATATGGAAGAGATGCCTAAACGTCTGTCGATATATTTCATTATTGTCAGGTTTGAGTTTATTTCCACTATATCTTTAGAAGGGGGATGATTACAACAGATGGCTTAATCGTCTTTGTAGGTTAAAAACTGACCATTCTCAGTAACGACCCCAACACACGGACCAAATTAGCTAACTATTTTAATATAAAAAAGGGGGTTATATGGATACTAACCAAAATACCAAAAATGGGGGGTACCCTTATATGAGGGCTACAAGAAAAAGTGGACCGATATTTATAATTTTTAGTGGAGAAATTTGGTATCCCATACAAAATCCATTGTACCAAATATCAGCAAATTCGGTTGAAAAACGCGCTCAAGAACCTCAAAATATCGAAAATTTGGGGTACCCTTATATGGGAACTACCAGAAAAAATTGACCTATATTTATAAATTTTTGTGGAGAGATTAGCTACCCAATAATAACTCACAGTACTAAACTACAGCTAATTCGGGCGAAAAACTTGGATAAAACCCCACAAAAACTAAAAATTGGGAGGTACCGTTATATGGGGGCTACCAGAAAAAGTGGACCTATACTTATAATTTTTTGTGGAGACATTTAGTATCCAATAAGAACCCAATGTACCAAATTTCAGCGAATTCGGCTGAAAAACGCGCTCAAGAACACCAAAATACCGAAATTTGTCGGGTACCCTTATATGGGAGCTATGCCTAAACGTGGAACGATATATCCCATCTTCGAACTTGACCTGCCTGCAGACAAAAGACAACCCTATGCAAAATGTCAGCTCCCTATCTCAATTCCTTCAGAAGATAGCGTGATTACAAGAGACGGACGGCCAGACGGACGAACATGGCTAGATCGTCTTAGAATTTTACCCTGATCAAGAATATATATACTTCATAGGGTCGGAAATGAATATTTCGATGAGTTACAAACGGAATGACAAAATGAATATACCCTCCATACTATGGTGAAGGGTATAAAAATGGCGGAGTATGTGCCAAACCACATTGAAAGTGTAAAGAAGAGCATTGATAGTGGATAAAATATTTAAATGTCGCTTAATATTTTGATTTTTTTTAACCGTACCACCGGGCCGGTGGTTTTCTTGTATCGCATAAGTTTCTTTCATAAGATAAGTTTTCGGAAAAACATACATAAGGAGAGTATTACTCATTTTGTAGGCTTCTACATTTACTTTAGCACGAAGGCCGTGATGTGCGTGGCATAGTCACAAATGCAGGAAAAATATAAAAACGTTTGTTGTCTCACTCTGTTTTACCGATTTTTACACCCTTCACCACACTGTGGTACAGGGTATTATGTCTTTGTGCATATGTTTGTAACAGGCAAAAGGAAACGAGATAGACACATGGTTCCTTTTGAGTATATGCATAGAATCACTTTCTAAGTCGATTTATGCATGTCCGTCCGTCCGTCTGTCCGTCTGCCCGACCGTCCGTCTGTAGGTGTTAAATTGTAAACAAAGTACAGGTCGCATTTATGATCCGAATTGGATGAAATTTGGCATAGGTCACTTATTCGGCCCAAGGACGAACCCTATTGAAATTGTGAAAAATCGGTTCAGATTTAGATATAGCTCCCATATATATATTTAACCGATTTAATGTAAACAGTCCCTATATATCTTTCGATTTGCACGAAATTTGGTACAGCCTAATCATTTAGGTCTAAAATTATGTCTGCCAAGTTTCGTGAAAATCGGTCCAGATTTAGATATAGCTTCCATATATAGTTTCGTCCGATTTCATGTAAATGGTGCACCAAAGTCCCTATATATCTTTCGATTTGCACGAAATTTGGCATAACGTACTGAATTAAGCCTAGAGAGATGTCTGCCAAGTTTCGAGAAAATCGGTCCAGATTTCTATATAGCTCCCATATATAGTTTCGTCCGATTTCATGTAAATGGTGCCCCAAAGTCCCAATATATCTTTCGATTTTCACGAAATTTGGCATAACGTACTGAATTAAGCCTAGAGTGATGTCTGCCAAGTTTCGAGAAAATCGGTCCAGATTTAGATATAGCTCCCATATATAGTTTCGTCCAATTTCATGTAAATGGTGCACCAAAGTCGCTATATATCTTTCGATTTGCACGAAATTTGGCATAACGTACTGAATTAGGTCCTGAATGATGTGTGTTAAATTTCCTGAAAATCGGTTCAGGTTTAGATATAGCTCCCATACATATTTTCGTCCGATTTTAGGTAAATATTGCACCAAAGTCCCTATATATCGTTAGGTTTGCACGAAATTTGGCATAGCGTACGGAATTAAGTCTAGAACGATGTGTGTAAAATTTCGTGAAAATCGGTTCAGATTTAGATATAGCTCCCATATATATTTTCGTCCGATTTTATGTAAATGGTGCAACAATGTCCCTATATATCCTTCGATTTGCACGAAATTTCGCATAGCATACTGAACTAAGTCTAGAACGATGTGTGTTAAATTTCGTGAAAATCGGTTCAGATTTAGATATAGCTCCCATATATATTTTCGTCCGATTTTGGATTTATAAGTAAATTTGGATTTATAAGTAAATAAAGAACTCAAAATGTGGCCGAATGCAAAAACCATACTGAAATAAGTGTAACCTATATTTCGATATTTCGCTTTAAATTTATTTACATTATTTTGTCCCATCGTAAGAAGCAACTCTATACCTGACCAAAATTTAGTATAGGTTGCAGAATGACATGTTTAATTTCATGTTAATGGTTCTTCAATAATGCGACGTCTGTTAGGATTCATCGGTTTAATATACCACAGTGGTGAAGGGTATCATATAGTCGGCCCCGTCCGACTTTACTACTTTCCTTACTGGTTTTAACATTAAAGTCGACAAATGTTTCCACGAAAATAACCGTCAATATCATGAAAAGTTTTCAACGACAAATCAATAAATCCCAAACTATTCAATTTTTCTCAGATACTTTGGTAATTCCCGAGTCATAACGGGGTGAACGTCGTCTTCAGCTATGTTAAAAAATTGAAAATATTGCTCAAATATATATTTTGAGATCTTCCAATCAACAATCCGTATTGATCTACAATTTTCTGTATTTTTACACACCACCACGTGGTGTGCATTCAAATCTCCATAAATCTATTGGGAAATTTATATGGAGGCTATGTTATTGCAATATGCAGTAGTAAATTCTAAAAAAAACATATTCCAAATTACAGCCACTTCAGTTAGAAAACTGGAATAGGAACCCTCCAATATCACGAAATGCCAATGAAAAAATTCGGCTAAAACCTTCAAAATACTGACAATGAGGCTCTATTCTTATATGGACGATATGTCAAAACATGGATCCATATTGTTCATTTTCTGTATATACAGTGGCTCCATCGAATAATCGGACAAGTGGTTGTCAGATATAATAATGCTACACATTTCAAAGAAATTGTCTACATGTGTAGTTTTTTTCGCTTTTATTTACACATTACTTACTTATATTTCTGAACAATACAAAAAACAACAACTTTCCTAGTGATAACAGTAAATTTTGCCAGAAAACAAAATTAACTCAATTTATTGTGTTCAACGCAAAATCGGACAAAGCAAAGTATCAATGTTAAAAAATGCAACAAATCGAGAAATTAATATTTAGTTGCATATCATTTGTTGTCCAGAACGGCCTGTAAACGCTTCGGTATTGATTTGACAAAATTCTGGCATACCTCTGGCTCTATGGAGTTCCACGATTCCAGTAGAGCCTTCTTAAGCTGTACTAAGGAGTTAAATTTTTTCTCATACACTCTCCTAGCTAATTCTTCCCAACGATGCTCAATTACGTTAAGGTCTGGGCTCTGTGCAGGTGTTTGTATAAGTTTGGGGCAGTTATGGATCAACCAAAGCTTTGCGACACCTGATGTGTTTTTCCTTCAGGAGGTATCATTATATGGAGGAGATGCCTAAACGTCTGTCGATATATTTCATTATTGTCAGGTTTGAGTTTATTTCCACTATATCTTTAGAAGGCGGATGATTACAACAAATGGCTTAATCGTCTTTGTAGGGTAAAAAACGACCATTCTCAGTAACGACCCCAACACACGGAACAAATTAGCTAACTATTTTAATATAAAAAGGGGGTTATATGGGTACTAACCCTAAAAGGGGGAGAATATTAATAATTTTTGGCGGTGAGATTTGCTATCATATACGACTACAAAATGCCAAATTTCAGCAAATTCGGTTGAAAAACGCGCACAAAAACATCAAAATATCGAAAATTTGGGGTACCCTTATATGGGAACTACCAGAAAAAATGACCTATATTTATAATTTTTAGTAGGGAGATTTGCTACACAATAAGAACTCAAAGTACCAAATTTCAGCGAATTCAGTTGAAAAACACGCTTAGGAACCCCAAAATACAAAAAATGGGGGGTAGCCTTATATGGGGGCTACCCGAAAAAATGGACCTATATTTATAAATTTTTGTGGAGAGATTTGCTACCCAATAAGAACTCACAGTACTAAATTACAGCTGATTCGGGCGAAAAACTTGGATAAAACCCCACAAAAACTGAAAATTGGGAGGTACCGTTATATTGGGGCTACCAGAAAAAGTGGGCCTATATTTATAATTTGATGTGGAGACATTTGGTATCTAATAGGAGCCCATTGTACCAAATTTGAGAAAATTCGGTTGAAAAACGCGCTCAAGAACCCCAAAATACTGAAAATTGGGGGGTACCCTTATATGGGAGCTATGCCTATGGACCGTATATAACCCATCATCGAACTTGACCTGCCAGCAGACAAAAAACGACTCTATGCAAAATTTTGGCGTTCTATCTCAATTCGTTTAGACACTAGATTGATGTTTAGATCGTCGTAGAATTTTACCTTGATCAAGAATATATAGGGTCTGAAATGATTATTTCGATGCGTTACAAACGGAAAAACAAAACTAATATACCCTCCATACTATGGTGGAGGGTATAAAAACTTACTCTTTGGGGGATAAAAAGTATTTTTTTTTTTAATTTACGCTTTCGGTGGATATAAAAAAAATAATTTGCAAAAACTTACGCGTTCGATGGATATTAAAAAAATATATTTTTTTTAAATTCACGTTTTAAAAAATCCACTCCTATGACTGGACATTATACAAATATTTTTAAAAAATCCAAGCCAATGGCTGGACGTTAAAAATATATTTCAAAGAAATACACTCCTGTGGCTGGACATTAAAAAAAAATATTTTTAAAAAATCCACGCCTATGGCTTTTTTTAAATTTACACACCTTTGGTACATATTAAAAATATTCTTTAATAACTCAACTCCTTGGATGGTCTTTGAACAAAATATTGTTTTAATCCACACCTATAAATGGATCTTGAAAAATATCTTCTAAAAATCCAAGCCTATATTCAATGAGACACATTTTTGGTAATTATATAATTATTCCATGAATATTATCTATTTTTAAGCTTGTGTGTGGATTAAGGTAGTCTATCATATCTATTAAACTTCAATTGCCCCTGTTAACGCCAAAGATTTTTACATTAAATTTTAATATTCGATTTTAAAAACTAAAATTGTGTTCTTCTTCTTCAAATACCAACAACTGAAAAAATTTCTCTTATTTGAATGAAAACAAGTAAAAAAGCGTTAAGTTCGGCCGGGCCGAACTTTGGATACCCTCCACCATAAAAATACTGACCATTTTTTGAAATGAAAACATAGGGAAAATACATATAACGATAATTCTTCCAATCGATTGCTGTAAACCAAATAGAAAATTCAGCAATTTCAATGAGGGTTTTCCTAAAATCTCAAAACCCTAAAATTTTGACATATATTATTAACGCATGGTATGGTGAAACATGTGTATAAAATCCTGAAAATATTCTAATTTCGAGGGCAATATTATATATGAGGCATACTTAAGCGGGACCAATATTGACAACATTGTGTAGGAATTAGCAACTACTTGGTGTTTTCATTATATAAGGGGTTAGGCCTAATTAAGGCCGATGCAGCTCAAGTTCCGAGCAAATATTTTAGTTTTGAATTCCAATACCGTCCATCACGCTAAATATTAAATAGGTAGGATGTTTTATATAGGACCTGGTCCTAAATGCGGGTCAATATAGTTAATTCTCAAACCTCACGTTTTAGTTTTTAGGTCAAGATAAAAATGATTACAACATATGGCTAAATCGACTAAATCGTTTTAGAATTCCATACTATGTGAACTGAAAATTTCGTCTGCCGAATAACCCCCCTACTATGGTGGAATACAGCTACATGGGATAACCCCAACACCCGCAAAACATCAGCTAACTATTTTAAAATAAAAAAAGGGGGTTATAAGGGGACTACCCCTAAAAGGGGGTGAATATTAATAATTTTTGGTAGGGAGATTTGTTACCATATACGACTACAAAATACCAAATTTCAGCGAAATCGGTTGAAAAACGCGCTCAAGAACCCCAAAATACCGCAAAATTGGGGGTACCCTTATATGGGGGCTACCAGAAAAAGTGGACCTATATTTATAATTTTTTGTGGAGATATTAAGTACCCAATAAGAACCCTATGTAGCAAATTTCAGCGAATTCGGTTGAAAACCGCGCTCAAGAACCCCAAAATACCGAAAATTTGGGGGTACCCTTATATGGGAGCTATGCCTAAACGTGGACCGATAAAGCCCATCTTCGAACTTGACCTGCCTGCAGACAAAAGACGACTCTATGCAAAATTTTGGCGATCTATCTCCATTCGTTTAGACGCTAGAGTGATTACAACAGACAGACGGACAGACAGACAGACAGACGGACAGACGGACATGGCTATATCGTCATAGAATTTTACGCTGATCAAGAATATATATACTTTATAGGGTCGGAAATGATTATTTCGATGCGTTACAAACGGAAAAACAAAACTAATATACCCTCCATACTATGGTGGAGGGTATAAAAAGGGGGTTATAAGGGGACTACCCCTAAAAGGGGGTGAATATTAATAATTTTTGGTAGGGAGATTTGTTACCATATACGACTACAAAATACCAAATTTCAGCGAAATCGGTTGAAAAACGCGCTCAAGAACCCCAAAATACCGCAAAATTGGGGGTACCCTTATATGGGGGCTACCAGAAAAAGTGGACCTATATTTATAATTTTTTGTGGAGATATTAAGTACCCAATAAGAACCCTATGTAGCAAATTTCAGCGAATTCGGTTGAAAACCGCGCTCAAGAACCCCAAAATACCGAAAATTTGGGGGTACCCTTATATGGGAGCTATGCCTAAACGTGGACCGATAAAGCCCATCTTCGAACTTGACCTGCCTGCAGACAAAAGACGACTCTATGCAAAATTTTGGCGATCTATCTCCATTCGTTTAGACGCTAGAGTGATTACAACAGACAGACGGACAGACAGACAGACAGACGGACAGACGGACAGACGGACATGGCTATATCGTCATAGAATTTTACGCTGATCAAGAATATATATACTTTATAGGGTCGGAAATGATTATTTCGATGCGTTACAAACGGAAAAACAAAACTAATATACCCTCCATACTATGGTGGAGGGTATAATTAAATGTTTATATGTTATCTGCATTCAATTGAGACTATACGTATATATGACGGCGACTTGGGCCTGATTGCCGTCGACTGCACACAATGACGATCGCACTGGTGATGATCGTAAACACTTGCGATGGAAAAATATAAAAATATTTCAGTTGAGATACAATGACTAGAATAAGACTTAAGACTTAAGACTAGATTGACTTAATTTTTTCAGATGTTGACTGAAATATTCCCTATTACCAGGGCTGCTATTATTTATACCGATTACTGCCACTGTTTATGCCGAAGCAGCGTCGTTAGGCAGCGCTGCAAACTGCATTGTTTGGCATTCGGACCGTATATATATAGGCGACAATTCAATAAACAATTCCAAAAGTATTTGAATGTTTCACGTAACAAGTTGAGTAAACGCAAAATAATTATTTTAAATAAATAACAAAGATCGCCATTAAGTGAAGTCCTATAATCCTGTAAGTAAATTAAAAACTTGTAAAGTACAAATTGCGAAAGCTAAAGGATGTCAAATGTTAAATAGATTTAAACATTTGTTTAATAATAATTAAAACGTCTAAGATACAGTCGATTTATTGTGTTAGCATCAAGTGACGACAAGGGTGTTTCTGAAACTTTAAAGGTTTTTTTTCTCGAAACAGTGTCGGGCATTATAACTCAAAAACTAATAAAGCAATCGGTTCCAAATTTTAACACCTTGACTTGTACCTAAGTTGCTAACGTAAGATCGGCGAAGATCTTCCTTAGTTTGTGGTCAAATTTTGTAAACTCTTTCTTATTGAAAACTGGTGAATTTATGTTTTGCCGGGACAAATCTTGTACAACCTTCAAAATGTGGTGTGCATTTTAAATTTGTTAAAAATGTGGTGAACTTCATGGTGTGGCTATGCCATTGCTAGTAGGTTATTTATTTCGGAAAATGAACAATCGAATTACGGACACTCAGGTGGGAACACCATTAATATTTCCTGAATGCAGGTGTTTTCAAGTGAAGAATGCGGCTAAAACCTTCAAAAAAACCGAAAATAGACCGATAATGAAAATCGCGGACTATTCCCAAACCTTGACCTAGAAAACCGTGTAATGTGCAATAATTAAAGTTACTTTGTTGGAAAAACTATTATTTAGTGGGAACATTTGAAATCCCATGTAAACTGAAAATAAAATATTGGTTGAAAACGTGTCTAAAGTCCCCAAGAACAGAATAATAAGTCTACCCCGAACCATGAACTAATATTTATAATTTTTGGCGCTCATTCTTGTGAAAAACGTGTCCAAAGTCACCAACACCTCTGTGGGGGTTACGCCGAAACATGGACCAATTTTGGTGAGGAGATTTCTTGCCCAATGGTAACCCCAAATGTTGACCGATATATTCAATATTCAATATCAAACATCCTATGTGTAAATTTTCGGCTCTATCTTAAGGGGACTCCCCTTCCCATTCTAGATTTGAAATTTTTGGCGATATTCAATCGGCTGGCAAATGAACGTGCATTATACTGAAGATCTGTGACTTGGCAAATATGTATTTGAAGACTTCTAGAATGAGAAAATTAATTGAAATACTTTCGTTGTTGTTGTTTTAGAATTGTTTATCGTAATTAAAGAAAATGTTTTCTTCCTCGATGGCGTGCATGATTTCTGATCACTGGAACGTCGTAGCCCGAAAAGTCCAACGTAGTTCAAAAGGGCACATGTCTGGCTCTTGTATGAACTCGAATTGTTAGCATCAGTGTTCGCAAAAAAAAACGGTACACTATCGTAGTGTAACGTACCAGGAACACAAAGACTAAAAAAATTTTAGCGTTAGTGTTCCGGCACACAAACATTAAAAATTATTTTAGTGTTACTGTTCCGGAGCACAACAAAATTCGTAGTGTACCGCTGTCGGAGCACTAAAAATCGTAGTGTACCGCGGTCGGAACAGTACGATTTTTTAGTGTACCGCATCTGGTACGCTAAAAATATTTTTAGTGTTTGTGTACCGGTACAGTACGTTATTTTAGTGTACCTATCCACCTTGGTACGGTACAGAACACTATGGAACGGTACCATAATGTTTATTTTTGAACGCTGGTTAGCATCGCACAAAAAGTCATATGAAATTTGATTTTAGGCCTATTTTCGACCAAAACACTAGTTAGCAAATAGGGACCCATCACATTTATCCTAGTTCATACGATTGTTATATACGTACTGAATAAAGTGTCAAAAACCCGACGCATAACAATAGCGGACACGATAACTCATAAACTAATAATCCAATCCGTTCCAAAATTAACACGCTATTCTGTACATACATAGCTATCGTATAAACTAGGTTAAATGTAATCGGTCGTGAACTCCATTGTTTGGAGAAAATCGCCTTTAAAGTTTGAGAATCACTCTTGCCGTATCTTGATTGATGACTCAATAAATCGTTTAAGTCTTTAAGAGTTGTTGAGATTTTCACTTGAAATTTCACAGAAACATTCTTGAATTAGTGTAGGTTCGAATTAAAGAAAAAAATCCAAAATTCAATTTTTTCAAAACCGAGAATGGGGAGGGTCCCCTTAAATATTGCGAGCTGTATCGTGATTTCAATAGATGACATAATCGACATAGAGTTTTAAATAAGGAATATATATTTTATAGGGTCTCCAAGAAATTTTTGGACTTATTGCAAACGGAATGATAATATTAAATATGTCAGCCCAACTTAATGCGCAGGATATAAAAATCCAGACATTTTCCTAATTATTTTATTATTATTTTTTTATTTATTTATTATTATTATATTTTTTTTTTTTTTGAGTCTTCTATTCTTTTTGATCTAACTCCTTCATTTGCTTTCTTTTTCAGATTACTGTTGAGATATAGGCCAATACAAACTACCGCACCTACCTCTGGAAGCTACATATAATATATTTTAGCAAGCAAATAATATATTTCAAGATGCGTATCGTTAAATTGTTAATCATCATTGTTGTAATTATGATTTTCATTCGCGATTCGGAACAACACATCCATGTACGAAAAAATTGTGAATGTCTGTCATATAGGACCAACAAATGTTTCAAATCGAAATTAATATGCCGTTTGTATTTGGCAAGTCTAAAGAATTCGAACGGACAATATGTTGGACCTAATGGATCCAGTGGAGTTATGCAGACAAACAAAAGCGATAACGACGACGAAAACAATGATGTTCTACAAAAAATCAAATATGTCGATACCAAAACTGGACATGGAGCCCAAGTAAAAAATTAAATTACACCTCGAACATCATGGCGTATTATAGAAAATGTTCAAAATAACGTGGTTTAGAGGAAGAACAAAATGTTGAAAATCATTTATATATAAATATGATAAAATAAACCGCCATCAAAATAAAGCAAATACTTTTATTTTTATTTTTTTTTTTTGTTTAATTAAATATCTGGGAAAATATAAATCTTAAATTTTTTAGTTGAACAAGTAAAGTCCCAAGTCAGAATTTACAATCACGATGACGTAATGAATAATAGACCAGAACAAAATAACCATACAAGTGGATCGACCTAACTGACGATTTTTCAGTTTTCTTATGATTTTCCTCTTTGGGTTCATTTGCAATATACAGTCGAATTCGGATAAGCGAACGCCGATTTATCGAAAAAAATCTGTTAATTTAAACTTAAAATTTTAAATTATTTCGGGTGAATTTTTAAACACTTTACTTCGGTTAATTGAAAATATGTATAAGGGAAAGACTTTTTTGTTGCAAAAACATAAATATATATGAAACGAGCACCGTTTAAAAGAAAAAATATTATTTTTTGTAAGTCGACGAAATTCATTACAATTTTTATGTGCAACCTTAAAATTATCTTGCACATTTTCCCAACCATACAAACAAATGTCTACGAAAAAAGAAGTTGAAAACTTTGAACACTTCGTTTAAGCGCAACGAGTTTCGCTTATCCGAAGTTCTTTTAATTGAAAATCCTGCTTAAGAGAAAAACATTTTCTGAAATTAGGCGTTTTCGCTTAACCGAATTCGACTGTATTAGATTATGTTAACATGCATTTTTTTCATATTAAATTCCATATAATTAGAGACTTAATAATGCAGTTCTATTAATAGAAATAAAAAAACATTGTCATTTGCCCTTTGGTTCATTCCATTGTATATTAATAAATTTATATTGGGTGTGCCAGATACTTTACTAGCTTAGTTGGAGTGTCTCCGGCTCCCATCCGTGAGGCCCAGGTTCGAATTCCCCAGCGGGTAAAATTATTTTCCGTTTTTCTATTTTTTAGTTAAATCAATTGTTAGTCTCAAAATAGTGATGATTTCAATCGCTAAAGAAATGAGCGACTTCTTAAAATTTTGCTCTCCATTCATACAGTTTCTTATTCGGTAAATTTACAAGGTTGTTATGTACATAGTTGTGTTTTACACGGTTAATTTAAATATTCGAAAATAAGTTAAATGTGTTATACTTAGTTAGTGGAGATGTAAAGTAAATTTACTTAAAGATTATATAAAACAAGTAAAAGAAGTGTCAGTCGGTGTTCCCGACAGATATATACCCTCAAACCAAACAGCAAACACAGTTTTTATAATACGTTTTATATGAGGTATATGGTTTTATTAAAAAGATTTCGGATTTAAGGTTGATCAAATCGGTTATTCAATTCGCTTCAAATTAAATTTACATGTTTATAAAATATTAGCATTTGCCCGCTACTTCGTTAGCGAACGTTAGAATTATCCAAATCTTTATTTTACCAAATTTAGTACCATTTAGAACACGTTAATATAAACCCAAAAAAATCATATTTCCCAATTTCTTCAGGATTCCAGCGAGATCGCTTCACCCAAATATAATTGTACCAAATTTAGTACCATTTAAAACACATGAGTACAAATTTCCAAAACTTACTACATATCCCAATCCTACCTATCAACAGTAATCCTAACTCCTAATTTCTGGATTCTAGCTCTATCGATTCATCCAAAATTTAAATTGTACCAAATTTAGTAAACATTAGTTTGAATTGCCAAACTTCCTACATTGCCCAATTCAACACCCCAGCAGTGATCCTATTTCCAAATTTCAAGATTCCAGTTCTATCGGTTCACCAAAAATGCAAATTGTACCAAATTTAGTACCCTTTAGTACCCATAATTATGAATTTTCAAATCTAAACCCATATTCCAATTCTACACTCCAACAGTAGTTCTAATTCCAAAATTCAGTTTTCCAGCTCTGGCGCTTCACGCAAATCCGAATTTTATACCATTTAGTACACAATAGTGTGAATTTCTAAAACTTACTACTGGAAATTTGAGGATCCCACCTCTATTCTAATTGTACCAAATATAGTACCATTTAGTATCCATAAGTATGAGTTTCCAAAATCGTGCATTCCAAAAGTAACCTTATTTCCAAATTTCAGTGTTCCAGCTCTATCGGTTTACCCGAATCTAAATTGTAAATTGTATCATAATTATTACCTTTTGTACACATATGTAAAACATTCCAATGTTAATTTAAAATTTCAGAATTCCAGCTCCATCCGAGTACACGTTTTCAAAACTACCTCCTTATATCGACCCTACATCTAAATCTTAATTTGCATTCCAAGGTACCAGAAGTAGAGCTCCAACGGGCCTACCTTCGGACTTTATCTAAGTGCAAAGTTTGGTTCAAATCGGACATTTCATTCGACTAATATTGAATTTTTTAGTTTGAAAAATTTTACCTATTTGCGGCTTGATTTAGGCATGGTAAATAAAAGGTTGTGCAAGGATTATGTATAGTTTGGTTCTAATCGGATAGTCCGTTCGTCTGATATTTGATTTATAAATATTAAAAATAATTTTCAGAATTGATCTGGGTTTGGTAAATATATTATGTAGGGCAAAGTTTAATTTAAATCGGATATTCCATTCGCCAGATATTGGATATATACATTTTAAAAAGTTTTACCCTTTTGGGGGAGGTACCAAAAGGTGTGGATCAATGGTTAACGTAGGCTTGGTAAAGAAATACTACGATGTACAATGTTTGGATGCGGAAATCGTCCCTATGATGCATCAGTAATAAAGGGTTCGGGAATCTGATAAAAGTATATTTGATCAATTTTAATATCATCAACGGAATGAAGATGGTGCTCAAGTAATCATTTTGTTTTCCACGGAGTTTCCTATTCTGATAGTTTAGCTATTCGGTCGCAACCGATCAATAACTTTTGTTCAAAGCTGGCTAAAGGAATGAGCGACCTCTTACAATTTCGCTACTATTTCCTGAACGGTTGTAATGACAATGTATTAAAATACAAGGCTGTTCCTAAAAGGTACTTTTGCAAAGTAATGCACATAGTTGTGTTTTAGACGCCTAATTTAAATCTTCAAAAAGAAGTCGAATTCGTCTTCGGACGGCTCACAAGAAAGACGCATTAAAAGAGATAATCACGCCTACCGGCATTAAATTATTACAAAATGGTGTTAAGTGTTCACTTAACTTGCCACGTGTTTTATCGAACTAAATGAAAAATATAAGAAAATCTCGTTCATATGGAGTATGGTCCCATACCTTCTATTCTAATGGAAAGTGGACTAGCTGGAGGAGGACCAGTCTCCAGTTTTTAAAGAGATAAAAAAGTTGAATGTGTTAAACATAATTAGTGGAGACGTAAAGCAAGTCTGTCATGTTCTTTGTCATATAGATTTGAATTTGCGAAACTTTCCGATAGACCAGTTACATACATATGTGCAATTTTTGTATATTGTGTCAGGGTTTTGTACGTCCTTAGCAGTTTCATTAATTTTTACATGTTTTATTAAATCTTTAATTGTTTTATTCGCAAAGTCATTCATTTTTAATATTTGTCTGATTTTTATTTGGGTTTTTTTTTTGGTGAAATTTCTTGTCACTGATATTAAGCACTCTCCTTATACAATTTGTGGCAGAGTTAATTTTAATATACCGAGAGTCCTTGGACCAACCTAGTTTTAGTATGTGTCCTTCTATATTTATCACTGAATCAAGATATGAGAGATGAAATACTCTGATTTGTTTAGTAGTATCATCTTGTGAAATTTTACACAAACACGGGAATTAGTTTCGCTGAACATTGAAGTCCTGTGGTAGTATGGTTGGCCCCGCCCTACTATACTTCTCCGCTCACAAGTTTAACATTGGACAATCAAACAATTAATAAAAAAAGATCGTTATAATTTAACCATCCGAAATAGAAAAATATATTTTTCCAATATGTCATATTATTATAATTTCTAAGACTTCCATACAGAATATCTTTGTATATTTGAGATCCGTATCTAAATTTGTGCGTATGCGTATGATTTTATTCGCCTTAAAAGTTAAATACATGTATTTCAATGAATGTTACCCAAATAGGCATTGCGTATCAAATTATAACGTTGAGCAATTTCAACTTTAACGAAGCGTATATGAGATATTACAAAAATCTTTTAAATTCCTTGAAGCTGGGGTTTGCAAGGTTATAACTCGCGTAATAAGAACATATTGCATATAATTTAAATTCATTTTTATAAAATGAAGTGTTCTTGTCAAAATCTTAAAATATTGGTAATAAATAATAAGTTTGGAGGAAGCTGTGATGGTGGTAATGTAAAAAATGGGTGAAAATGTGTTGAAGCCAACAAGTTTTTTTGTGTTACTTCCTGATTTGTGGATAAACTACACAACGCACGCAAATGTGATCAGTGGCTAAGTTGCAGAATACCCCATGGACAATATGGTTCTAATGTATGATTTTTCGATATAATCACTGCATCCGCCCAAAATGGATGCTTACATTTTGAAGCCGGATTTTCGTATATTTTAGAAGATTAAGGCAAAACCGAGGATACCATACTAAAAAATCGAAAATTAAAAAAAAAAAAAATTGTTTTAATTCAAAAAATAATTTATTTTATTTTCCTATATCTTCATGTTTCTATTTGTTTTTCGCGACTATTAAACCGAATTTCAGTGTGATTTGACTAGTATGCAAAGAAAACAATGGTGTTTAAGCATTTGTGAAGAAATTCGCGAATTACAACGAATAGGAATCCATTTAATGTATATTTGAAATACAAGATTTAAAACCGCTATAACTTTTGTGCGCAGCATCCGAATTTGTGAACGCGAACAGATTTCGAATCAGCATATTTTTCTTAACCTATGTACCAAAAATCATAAATGTGCTCGCAAAAAAATTTTTCAAAATTTTTTTAATGGAATTTTAAAAGAATTTTGTAATTTCCCATATATAAATATATATATATATATTAAATCCACGCTTTCGGTGGATATTAAAAAAATATCCTTTAATTCGGATGGTGTTTGAAAAAAATTTAATTCTTAAATCCGCACCTATAAATGGACCTTGAAAAATATCTTCTAAAAATTCGCGCCTATATTCGATGAGACACAGTTTTGTAATTCTCTAATTATTTCATGGATATTAACTATGTTTAGGCATGTGTGTGAATTAAAGTAGTCTATCATATCTATCAAAACTCAAACGACCCAGATAATGCCAATGATTTTACATACAATTATAATATTCGATTTTAAAACGTACAATTGTTCTTATTCTTCAAAATGCAAATAATGAACCAATTTCTGTACTTTATTTGTTTATAGCCCTCGAAACGAACTTGTTTGTGGTTTTTAGCACATTGAGAGCTAATGAACATCATTTTGTGCATATTCAAAGTCCGTTGTTAATACTTTTTTCAAACATGATGATAAGAAAAGATTCTATTAAATAATAAAATCAAAAGATAACAATTTTATAATAATTGTTTTATTAGTTGTTAATTAGTAATACCAAACTAAACCATATGCAAATGAAGCTTCGAGTTACATTGCTCATTTGAAATACCATTTGTTTTACAACGGCGCCGCAGGCCCCATATATCCTGTACAAGTTCCGATACAGGCGTATGGACTTGTAGGGGTTCTAAATCTACAGAGTAGCTTTAGAACCGAAATTATTTGTTGCACAAAGACGAACAACAATAAATATGAATATTAGACAACACAACAAGTATACAGGCGATACTTACGTGTTGCTAATTAGGAACTGATGGTGGTTGGTAAAATAAAACACTTGTTTAATTTAAAGACTCTGGCGGTCTGAATTAATGTTTTATTCCTTTTAAAAACAATTCTTCATGTTTTAGCGGCAAAGTTATTTTGCTTTCTGCTTCTTCTTTCTTAGCGATTGGTATTCTCTGATGACGATAGGTAATAGTTGAGGTACCGACAAGTAGACTTATCGATGACATAATCGATCGAACCTCAACATGCCGGGCCCCTTGCACGGGTGCAACAATATAGCAATTACCTTTCTTTGACCCTTATCATCCATTCTCAATTTCAAACAATCAATCATTCAAACTTTCTGCAAAGAATACTTGAAAGAAGAAAATTCGCCATACTCCATATGACATTAGTAAAATTGACTTTCATTTATTTAAATTATTTCTTTTTTGTTGTTTCATTTTTTTTTTAATTTTCGTTTAGTCACCTCTAGTGACAAACGACCACCTCTAGTGGAAATTAAAAACCAAATTATATTGAAGGGATCTGTTATGTTAATTTTGATCAGCTTCGTTGCCACCTCAAGTGGACTTCATCATTAATCAGATTTCATTCTTCGAGGGATCTATGTTATTAAACTTGATCACCTCTTTAGCCACCTCCAGTGGTTATACATATTGTTTTACTATAATCTTAAATTCATATCTTCCACCTCAAGTGGAAAATTTCTTTTTAGTGAAATGAAGAAATACAATTTCATCAAACATTTTCAAATGATTATCTTTTATCATATTGTTGTCACCTCAAGTGACTTTTGACTTAAAAGCGCACAACAAGCTTTTCCAAGCGGTTGATTTGCCATTACCAGACCACCAGTAAATGTGTCTGCGACACAAGGTTCGTTACAAATACAATTTGCATCAACATTTATTTCGATTCTCACAATATATCCACTCTACACATACTACAAACATGTTTCCAAGTACCAATTCCGACGAAATGTCTTGTATTTCACATCTCACATTTGCTCATTCAATTTATTATATTATTGCTGGTGTGGCACTTTAATGTATTCTGATTTTTGTTTGTTTCTGCCTAGAATTCTCTTATATTCTGTTGTAGGACCATAAATGTACCACCCAAATATTGAATTTTGAGCTATCATACTCCCAAAGATATTTGTTTTAGTTCCATTCAATATTATGGATGGTAATACATCGCTACCAATTAATATATCAACCTCATTCGATTTTAGGAATCCAGGATCTGCTAGTTTTAAACCACGGATTTCATTTCGGTCAAATACTGGAATAGATTCAGTCGGATTTTTACTTGTTAGGCTTTTTAATACTAAAGCATTTACGCTTACCATATTGTTTGCATTTCCACACAATTTTATGTTACACGCTTTATTACTATGTGCAACTACTGAACCACTTATTCCGCTAATGTCAAAATTAGACTCACTTGTTTCAACACCAATTCGGTTTGCCATTTTGCTAGTTATAAATGATCTTTTAGATCCTGTATCTAATAAAGCTCTCGCTGTGAAAGTTTTTTCATTGCACTTGACTTTTACAACCGCTGTTGGTAACAAAACATCATCTTCACTAATTGTCAAATTAGATTCTACCCTTGATCTTTGTATTGAAGAATTGGATGTACTTGGCATGTCATCTGTCGTGACATGCGACATTGTTTGTATATTTGCTCCCGACGGAGGACTTTGTAACCCAATTCTTGCTGAGTCCGTACTTGTAGGTAACTGATATGTATTTTCAATATGTAGCTTAGAGTGGTGTTTTTTCTTACAGTATAAACATCTAAGCGCACTGAAACATTCTCTTGAGTTATGCCCACTCTTCAAACAATTATTACACAAGATATTTTCCCGAGCAAATTCATTTCTCTGATTCACTGCCATATTGTTAAATCTCGGACAATTTTTGAGAATGTGGTTTTTATCACACATGACACATCTATTTGTGTATGTAGTTTGTGCATTTTGATGCACAGTAGATGACGTTTGCGTTCTAATGGCATCAATTCGCTCTAGAACTTGATGTCTTTTTTTAAAAATTCTTCCATTTTTGACCATTTTGGGAGCTCTGAATGGGATTCGAGCGATTGTTCCCATAATGTTAATGTCTCAACCGGAAGTTTTGTTGAGCACAAATAAATTAATATTGGATCCCATTGGTCTACTTTTACGTTATGAGCTTCTAAAATAGCTAGACAGTCGCTAACTGTTGATTGAATCCTTTTGATTTCTTCACTATTTTCTACCTTTGCTGTCGAAAGGTTAAAAAGAATATTTAACTGGTTGTCCACTAAAACTCTTAAATTTTCATATCGAATCTTCAAAGCTTCCCATGCCAAGGAAAAGTTTTGATCCGATAAGGGGTAACGATCTACAATTCTGCCAGCCTCACCTTTAGTTTTGTTACGCAAATGGTAAAGTTTTTGAGCTGGGGTGAGTCTGGGATGGTTACCGTAAATGGCCGTAAACATATCTCTAAATGTTGGCCATTCTTCATAACTTCCGTAGAAGTCTTTAGTGTCACAAGGTGGAACTTCAATACAAATATCCGACATATTAAATGCGGTATTTGGGGGATACTGACCTGAATTGTGAAATAGTGAAGGGTCTGTTAAATCGCCTCTAGCGTCATCTGCATTTTTACTATTTCTATTTTTTAAAATTTCTAACAAATTGGCCTTTGTCGTTTGATAATTGTCTCTGGCGGACTCAAACATATCTCTGGCTGTCAATTTGCAATCTTCATCACTTTCTGTAAAGTATACACTTTCAAATGCACTGCGTACATTGTGCCATTCTTCATTCAATGATTCTAATTTAATTCCTATTAAACAATCTGATAGCTCATTTTCAGGAGTGTTATCTATTTTAATGCAAATTTGCAGAAGGTTTTCGGCCTCGTATTCAAATTTAGTATACATTTTTGAAACCATTTTGTAATATTTTTTTATTTTAATTTGAAATTTAATTTATTAGTTTTTATATATTTATTATATTATTTAATATTTTTTAAATTGGTTTATTATTTATGAATTTTATTATTTTTGAATATACGAAACACTTCAACTTTCAATTTATTTTAAAAAATAAAAATAAATGAAGTTGTATAAATTTTTAATGTGTTTGCTGTGTATATTTTCTTATTCTCAATAAATGTTTATTTTTTAAACTTTAAGAGAAAAAATTGTAATATTAATTTATAAATATTTATGTATTTTAAATGATTTTTTAAATTATTTTCACTTTTTTATTTATTTTTTCTTTTAATTTTATTATTTTTTGGCTATTTTATTTTTTATACTATTATTTTTATAATGGTATTCAAAGTGTGTACTAAACTTTGTACGATACGTTATAAATCTTGCGTTACGTCGCACTAACTACGCAACTTGTAAGGCCACACCAGCTGATCGATAGTCAGTGTAACAAGCAATGACAGTTGACAGATCGATCATACACAACAATGAAACATACGGCAAATGTTCGTTTTGTGTTTGTTGTAAATCATAAACAAAACAACACAAACAGATGTAACAAAGAAAATGTAAAAAAAAGCAAAAAATGCAACACAATTCACATTTGCTTTGACCAGTAAAAATTGTTTGTACGCGCTAAAGGGGCAAAGTGAGCTGATGGTTTTTGATTTTTTCTTTCATAAATAATGTGATATGAACATACTTCGTGTATTTGTGGATTTCAATGTGTTAAACAAATATACACACATAAATATTCTCTGTGGATACTTCGATTGTTTTTGCTTACAAAAACAAAATACAAAGCCGCCAATTTCACAATGTAAAGTGAATTGTTTGAAAATGATTTAATGTTTTTTTTAGATTTTTTTTTTTTTTTTTGGCAAATCAGCCGATTCTTTTTATAAAGGCTTCGAAGGACCATGTACAAGTTCCGATACAGGCGTATGGACTTGTAGGGGTTCTAAATCTACAGAGTAGCTTTAGAACCGAAATTATTTGTTGCACAAAGACGAACAACAATAAATATGAATATTAGACAACACAACAAGTATACAGGCGATACTTACGTGTTGCTAATTAGGAACTGATGGTGGTTGGTAAAATAAAACACTTGTTTAATTTAAAGACTCTGGCGGTCTGAATTAATGTTTTATTCCTTTTAAAAACAATTCTTAATGTTTTAGCGGCAAAGTTATTTTGCTTTCTGCTTCTTCTTTCTTAGCGATTGGTATTCTCTGATGACGATAGGTAATAGTTGAGGTACCGACAAGTAGACTTATCGATGACATAATCGATGGAACCTCAACATATCCGCTGCGGCGTTCGATTTTATGTAAATTGTGTTCGATTCACACAAAATTTGATAACAAATAGAGTGATAACAAATAACAAATGCAACGGTTTCTTAATTAGGTGTTTATATATGGCTCCCATACATAATTTGACTCGATTTCATACAAATGGTACACCGAAGTATCCAAGTTTGCCCGTTTGGCATGCAATTTTTCATTTCAGAATGGTATGTGTATGGGGCTTTTCAAATAGCTTACCAGTCCTTTGAAATTCGATAATGGAAGAGAGGTTCAATTGTTTGCCTTTTATATTTATTTTGAAACCATAATAATATTGATATTTGATTTACAAATATTGAAAATTGTGGGGGAGGTACCACAAGGAGTGAATAAATGGGTGTCATCTTCCTACTTTATCTAGGCTTGTTAAAGATAATAGGTTGTACAAAGTTCTTTCCGTCTGCATGTTATTATAAAATTAATTTTTACCCCAATTTTGACCATTTTGTTGGGAAGGTATCAGAAGGAGTGAACCGATATTCCCCATCTTCGAACTTAAACTAAGTTTGGAAGAAATATTACGATGTGCAAAGTTTGGATGAAATCTATTATTTCCTTCGGGAGTCATCGTGCGCACCAGACAGATAGACTAGAGTTGGGCAATCTAGTTCACTTAGCGGATCGATCTTTCTCGTTCTTTTTTTAAAAAGGAACTAGTTCCTAATGTAGTTCCTTTGCTCCATATAGTTCCGACTCCTAAACAGTTCCTTTTCATCTCTCTCCTTCATCGTTCCTTTTTAGTTTTTTTTTTGTTCTTTCCATATATAGTTCTTTTGCTCTTTATAGTTCCTTTGCTCCAAATAGTTCCGACTCCTACATAGCTCCTTTGAATCTCTTTCATCGTTATTTTTTTCGTTTTTTCCATATATAGTTCCTTCGATCCATATAGTACCTTTGCTCCATATAGTTCCTTCGATCCATATTGTATGTTTGCTCCATATAGTTCCTTTACTCCATACAGTTCCTTTGCTCTTTATAGTTCCTTTGCTCCAAATAGTTCCGACTCCTACATAGTTCCTTTGAATCTCTTTCATCGTTCTTTTTGTTTTTACTTGGGGCAATGAACACTCAAGTCGGAAAAATGGGATCTTTAGAAGCTATGTCTAAATACCTTGACCTAGAAAACCACGTAATGTATAATTACAATTATTTTTTTTTTTTTTGTAAAATAGTGTTAAAATCAATTCAAAATATCAGAGTTTTGCAACAGAAAGTTTGTATTTCTTATACGCAAGAGGACTGTAAAAAAATCCAGAATCCAGAAAATCCAAATGACGGAGAATATTCCAAACCATATTAAAAGTGTAAAGAAGAGCATTGCTAGTGGATAAAATATTAAAAATCGCTTACTATTTTGATTTTTTTATACGTATTTTAATTATACCCGGCCCGGTGGGTGAACGTAAAAAAATGACAATATTGCCTAAATATATATTTTAGGATCTTCCTATCAACAATTTTCAATATTGATCTAAAATTTTCTGTATTTTTACAGTTAGTACTTGACGAACTTTTTATACGCTCCACCACGTGGTGTACACTCAAATCTCCTTAAATCTATTGGGAAATCTATATGGAGGCTATGTTATTGCAATATACAGTAGTAAATTCTAAAAGAATTATGTTCCAAATTACAGCCACTTCAGTTAGAAAACTGGAGTGGGAACCCTCCGATATCACGAAATGCCAATGAGAAAATACGGCTAAAACCTTTAAAATACTGACAATGAGGCTCTATTCTTATATGGACGATATGTCAAAACGTGGATCCATATTGTTCATTTTCTGTATATACGTAGGTCAGCTTCCTAGAATCCTTTATACGAAATTACAGCCACATCAGTGGGAAAATGCTGCTAATGGCGTCAAAATAACAAAAATGGGTCGGTACTTTTATATGGGAGCTACACCCCAACCGTAATCCGATATTGATATTTTTTTATAAAAATAATTGACACCCCATGGGAATCTGACAAATTATCTTGGAAACATATCGGTCCAAACACCGTCTCCATATTGGCCCAATATTGGTAGTTCTACGAATGTAATTATAATTCAACAACCGTCGTCTACAAAGGATTTCTATGATTCATAATTGTAGTCTACATCTTCATCATCATTTAATTAATTCAATCGATTTAAATATATATGTAATACAAATGTTGCGAACCAGAACAGTCAACTACTCAATGGCCAAAACAAAATTCATCGGAAAATTGTTTGTTATTCCCATGATTAGTATTGCACGTTAGAAGAACCACTTGTTCATTCATTATTTGTTTTCAACACGGTTTGGGTGCTTCGCGGAAAAATAAAAAGAAAATACAAATATTAAAATTTAGTTAATTTAATAAAAAAAACGATCGCCATTCTGTGGAGAACTATAATCCTATAAATAAATTAAAAACTTTTTTTGTGGAAAACAAATTGAAAGTTTGTCCTAATTAGTGAAATCCGTGGAACTTATTTTCCAATTATTGCTGGTATAAGAAATAAAAAGTTGAAGATACAGCCGATTTATTGTGTTTGCATCAAGTGACGGTAAGAGTGCTTTTTTACCAATGACGGGCACGATAACTCAAAGAAACGAATAAACCAATCGGTTCCAAATTTTAACGCCTACATAGCCATCGCATGAACTAGGATAAATCCAATCGGTGAAAATCTCTCTTACATTTTAACTTAGTTTATGGTCAAAGGTCCGCCATTATGTGTATTTTACCCGCCCTTTAAAAATCATGATAATTTAAAGTCGAAATTTACAAAATAACATTTTAATTTAAAAACAAAAAATAAAAACGAAACGCCATTATGTTTGGCCGAGACAAACTTTTAATACCCTCCATCATGTGATGTGCATTTAATATTTTTTAAAAATGTGGCGAACATCATGGTGTTGCTATGCCATTGCTAGTAGGTTTTTTATTTCGGAAAATGAACAATCGATTTGCGGACATTCTGGTGGGAAAACCATTAACATTTCCTGATTGCAGGTGTTTTCAAGAGAAGAATGTATCTAAAACCTTCAAAACATCGAAAATAGACCTGTAATGAAAATCGGGGGCTATGCCCAAGCCTTGACCTAGAAAACCGTGTAATGTGCAACGAAAGTCACCTAAAGCTCTGTAGGGGCTGCGCCGATGGCCCAATAATGATAATTTTTGTTAAGGAGATTACCTACCCAATGAAAAATTTTGACCGATATATTCCATTTAAATTTTCGGCTCCCCCATTTCAGATTTGAAATTTTGGCGATATTCAAATGTGCATTAGCTTGAAGGTCTGTAACTTTACATATATGTGTTTGAAGACTTCTAGAATGAGAAAATTAATTGACATCATTTCCTCGTGGTTATGCTGGAATTGTTTTTTTTTTTAATTAAAAAATAGTCCCTCTTTTCGACGGCGTGCATGATTTCCAAGTCCAACGTAGTTCAAAAGGGCACATGTCTGGCTCTCGCATGAACTCAAATTGTTAGCATCGCACAAAAAATCCTCTGAGATTTGATTTTAGGCCAACTTGTCTATTTTCGAGCAAAACACTAGTTAGAAAATAGGGACCCATTACATTTATCCTAGTTCATACGATTGTTATATACGTACTGAATGACGTGTCAAAAACCCGACGCATAACATTGGCGGACACGATAACTCATAAACTAATAATCCAATCCGTTCCAAATTTTAACACGCTATTCTGTACATACATAGCTATCGTATAAACTAGGTTAAATGTAATCGGTCATGAACTTCATTGTTTGGAGAAAATCGCCTCCAAAGTTTGAGAATCAGTCTTGCCGTCTCTTGATTGATGATCGTTTAAGTCTTTAAGAGTTGTTGAGATTTTCATTTGAAATTTCACAGAAACATTCTTGAATTAGTGTAGGTTCGAATTAAAGAAAAAAATCCAAAATTAAATTTTTTCGATACCGAGAATTGGGAGAATCCCCTTAAATATTGTATCGTGATTTCAATAGATGACATAATCGACATAGAGTTTTAAATGAGGAATAAATATGTTATGGGGTCTCCAAAAAATTTTTTGGGCTTATTGCAAACGGAATGATAATATTAAATTTGTCACCGCACCTTACTGCACACGATATACAAATCCAGACATTTTTCTAATTATTGCTTTTTCATTTGCTTTTCAGATTACTGTTGAAATATAGGCCAATACAAACTACCGCACCTACCTCTGGGAGCTGCATATAATATATTTTAGCAAGCAAATAATATATTTCAAGATGCGTATCGTTAAATTGTTAATCATCATTGTTGTTATTATGATTTTCATTCCCGATTCGGAACAACACATCCATGTACGAAAAAATTGTGAATGTCTGTCATATAGGACCAAAAAATGTTTCAAATCGAAATTAATATGCCGTTTTCAAAATAACGTGGTTTAGAAGAAGAACAAAATGTTGAAAATCATTTATATATAAATATGATAAAATAAACCGCCATCAAAATAAAGCAAATAATTTTATTTTTTTATTTAATTTAAAAGATCTGGGAAAATATAAATCTTAAATCTTTTAGTTGAACAAGTAAAGTCCCAAGTCAGAATTTACAATCACGATGACGTAATGAATATTGCACCAGAAAATGAATGACGTAATGAATAATGGACCAGAACAAAATAACCATACAAGTGGATCGAATTAACTGACGATTTTTCAGTTTTCTTATGATTTTCCTCTTTGGGTTCATTTGCAATATTGTCCGCGGAGTGATAGCACGTCTGTATCTTTTGCTGTGTGTAATAATAATGCAGATCCCTAGTTTTGCATTGGTCCTTCGAGCCGGATAGTAAATCCAAACATGAAGCTAAGAGCCTTCTAGAATTGCACTTTGCTTGTCCCAGTCGTCAACCAAACACTCCAACAAATCCATATTAATTTCTAATCTCATTTCCTTGAGACTTCTTTCAAATGTGTGGATCATAAACCATACAAAGTTTGAAAGCCTTCTCTCCTCTTCGACCGGTGCCGAGTTATATGCCGATTCATCCTCCAGGGAATATGGCTCCATAGCCGCATCCCTTTTTGTCTGATGCCCTTTTGCCCAGAATTGAGCACCCTCGGCGTTTTGGCTCGCCGTCACCGCCGCCTTCCTTGCCGCAGTCTCCTTTTTTGTAAGGGCGACGAAATTCATTACAATTTTTATGTGCAACCCTAAAATTATCTTGCACATTTTTTCAATCATCCAAACAAATGTCTACAAAAAAAAGAAGTTCTTACTAAATTTATTTTATAATATGATTTATACATTTCACGATTTTTCAGATAATGATAGAAAACTTCGTTTAAGCGCAACGAGTTTCGCTTATCCGAAGTTCTTTTAATTGAAAATCCTGCTTAAGAGAAAAACATTTTCTGAAATTAGGCGTTTTCGCTTAACCGAATTCGACTGTATTAGATTATGTTAACATGCATTTTTTTCATATTAAATTCCATATAATTACACGCAGAAAAATATATGTTAGAAATATGTTTGCATCCAAACATATTTATGTTTGGGACTGGTTGCAAACAAACATATGTTTGGATGCAAACATATTTTGTTTGGATCGAAACATATATTTGTTTGCAACATTTTGTAACATATCTTTATTTTATATGTTTGGGTACTAACATATTTTTTATGTTAGAACATATTTTGTTATAGTTTGAGAGAAGATTTTTCTCAAAGAGCGTAACAACAGTGCTCTCGCTTTTTATAATAAAAGGCTGTGTGTATGGTGCATTATGAGTTGCTAAAGGGGCGAGAGGAGGGTGAGGGGGTAAAACAAATAAACAAACGACAGAAGAAGAGTAAAACAAACAACAAGAACCAGAAAAAAACTTGACTCGTTGGTACGGGTGTGAGTGAGAGGGACGCGGCCGGTCGCGTCCCCTCACACACACTTACCTATGAGTCAAGTTTTTTTAGTTATTTTTGTTTGTTTTATTCTTCAGCTTCTTTAGCAAATTTCACGATCTATCAGTTGGGCTACTGCATCCACCTTGGTAATTCTGTCGTGGGCACAACACCCAAAAGGACAGAAAATGTATTATTTTAGTTGTTGTTGTTGTTGCGACCATGTTTAACAAGCTGTCTTCTTCGGAAAAAATAGTCCCAACAACAATTTCGTTCATATTGTTGCGTTTGCATTTATTTTTGTTATTTCATTTTATTTGTCTTATTTAATTTAAAGATTGAATTGTTTGGAGATAAATATAGTCCTTTCTAAAAAAATGTTAATACCAACGGTGTTTGGAGAGGACAATTTTTTGTCGGAATCTCCGAACCTTACCATTTAAACAAATATATTGATGCAGCTAAATCGGAACTTAAAATGTATTCCTCAGAGAAGACCAGTTCGGAAAAGTTATTCTGCGAAAATGTCAACACCAACATTTCAAATTGATTTGCAAATTGAAGTTAAGAATACCCCATTTATTATTTTATTTTTTAAATGTATTTACATATTTTATTTTCATTTAGGTTTAGTGCGACATCAGCATCCACAGTTAGTGAGGCTTTGTCGGAATGCGAATCTGTAGCTGGTTCTGAAGAGCTTTCCCGGAAAACTTCTCTAATTTCTCTACTTCTCAACCCCAACAAAATGTAAGAATAGTATTATTTTTTGATTTTATTATTTATTTGTATAATTATATCCGCCTTAAATGTAAATATATTAAAATAGATATAAAGTTAAATATATAATTTCAGATATAAATAGACATATATATACAGTATTTTTCGGTTAATATCAAAATATATATATACTATGAAATGAAATATTTTTGACCCATCATGTGGTTCAATTAAGCGTGGAAACCAATTAACCGTAGGTTCAATTAACCGAAAAATACTGTATATATATATATATATATATTTGTTTATATTTGAAATTATGTATATATAAGATTACAGATATATAAAACTATATTAATGAATTTAAATTTAAGTTGATATTTCAATTAATATTATATATGCATATATATATATATATATATATATCGTCAGTTAAAATGGAAAAAGGCGTAACTAACGAAAAATTCAAATTTTTACTTAATTGTTATGACTGTCATTGAATTAAATAACAAAATTTGTTAAAAAATTATTATTATTATTCTCTTACACAATTATGCTTTTGTTAGTTACGCCTTTTTGCATTTTAGCTAACGAAATATAATATATATATATATATATATATATTTAAAAACATCATATATATGTTTAAATTTAGAAAACAAATTATATATAAATTGGATGTAAATATTTTTATGAAATAAACTTTGTATAAAATACGAATTTATTAAAAATTAGTTTTTCCTTAAATCTGGCGTAAGTATTCAAATGCCCTAAACATTTATTTACTTACATCGAAACATTTATATGTTCACATCCAAACATTTATATGTTCACATGGAAACATATATATGTTTGTATCCAAAGATATATATGTTTGCATCCAAACATATATATGTTTGGATGCTATCTTATATATGTTCGGATGCAAACATATATACCTTTGGATGCAAACATATATATTTTTGGATGCAAACTTATATATGTTTGGATGCAAACATATGTTATGTTTGGATGCAAACATATGTTATGTTTGGATGCAAACATATGTTATGTTTGGAGGCAAACATATGTTATGTTTGGATGCAAACATATGTTATGTTTGGGACTGTTGCAAACATATATATGTTTGCTGCAAAATATGTTTGGGACATATGTTAGAGAGGCGATTTTTTTCCTCCGTGTAGAGACTTAATAGTGCTGTTCTATTAATGGAAATAAAAAACATTTTCATTTGCCCTTTGGTTCATTCAATTGTATATTATTAAATTTATATTGGGCGTGCCAGGTACTTTAGATTATATAAAACAAGTAAAAAAGTGTCAGTCGGTGTTCCCATTAGCCTTATGGCTAATGAGGGTGTATACACTTTGATACAGGGAAAATGTGCCTCATCAAAACATTGGTTCTAGATTCCATGTTTCTTTGGACCAAATCCGTTTTGATTTCATCCAAACCTAGTTCAAATTCGAAGATGGGGAATATCGGTCCACTCCTTCTGGAACACACATGGGCTAGGTCTAAATGCGGCTATAGTTCATTATCGAACTTTACGTTCTAATTTTTTATCTCGATATCCTCCACAGGTGAAATGATTACAACAGAGTCTTAGAACCAAACTCAAAACGCGGAACAAATCAAATAACTATTTTAATATAAATAACTATTTTAATATAAACAAGTGAAAAAGCGTTAAGTTCGGCCGGGCCGAACTTTGGATACCCTCCACCATAGATATACTGGTAGGTACTTGAAATGAAAATATAGGGAACATACCAAAAAATTGACCTCTACCGACATTTCTACAAACCTATTATGTAAACAATAATTTTGTAATAGAAAATTATACCCTCAGCCTTATGGCTAACTAGTGTGTATACACTTTCACACGGTGAAAATGTGCCTCATCAAAACATTGGTTCTAGATTCCATGTTTCTTTGGACCAAATCCGTTTCAGAAAATTTTGATTTCATCCCATCTTATTATTCCTTCCAAACTTAGTTCAAGTCCGAATTTGGGGAATATCGGGCCATGCCTTCTGGTACCACCCACACAGGGGCTACGGCTAAGCCTAAATGCGGGCTATAGTTCACATATAGTTCATTATTGAACCGTATGTTCTAGTTTTTTCATCTCGATATCCTTCGCAGGTGAAATGATTACATCAGAGTGTTAGAACCAAACCCAAAACGCGGAAAAAGCAGATAATTATTTTAATATAAAAAATGGGGTTATATGGGGACTACCCCCAAAAAGGGTTTGACTATTAATAATTTTTGGTAGGGAGATTTGTTACCATATACGGCTACAAAACACCAAATTTCAGGGAATTCGGTTGAAAAACGCGCTCAAGAACCTCAAAATACCGAAATTTTGGGGGTACCTATATATGGGGGCTACTAGAAAAAATGGACTTCAACCGACTCTGCGAAGTCGGTTGAAAAACGCCCTCAAGAACCCCAAAATACCAAATTTCTGCGAAGTCGGTTGAAAAACGCCCTCAAGAACCCCAAAATACCGAAATTTGGGGGTACCCTTATATGGGAGCTACCAGAAAAAATGGACTTATATTTATAATTTTTGGTGGACATATTTGGTACCCAATAAGAACCCAATGTACCAAATTTCAGAGAATTCGGTTGAAAAACGCACTCAAGAACCCTAAAATACCGAAAATTGGGGATACCCTTATATGGGCACTACCCGAAAAAATGGGCCGATGGTAACATTTTTTTGTGGAGATATTTGGAACCTATTAAGAACTTAAAATACTAAATTACAGACAATTCGGTGGAAAAATACGATCAAAACCCCCAAAATACTGAAAATCAGTAGGTACCGTTATATGGGGGCTACCAGAAAAAGTGGACCAATATTTATATATTTTTGTGGAGACATTTAGTACCCAATAAGAACTCAATGTACCAAATTTCAGCGTATTCGGTTGAAAAACGTGCTCAAGAACCCCAAAATACCGAGAATTGGGAGGTACTGTTATGTGGGAGCTATGCCTAAACGTGGACCGATATATCCCATCTTCGAACTTGAATTGCCTGCAGACAAAATACAACCATATGCAAAATTTCAGCACCCTATCTTAATTCCTTCAGAAGATAGCGTGATTACAACAGACGGACGGACGCGGCAAGATCGTTTTAGAATTTTACCCTGATCAAGAATATATATACTTTATATGGTCGGAAATTAATATTTCGATGAGTTACAAACGGAATGACAAAATTAATATACCCTCCATACTATGGTGGAGGGTATAAAAAGGGGGTAATATGTGGACTACCCCAAAAAGAGGGCGAATATTAATAATTTTAGGTAGGGAGATTTGTTACCCTATATGACTACAAAATACCAAATTTCAGCGAATTCGGTTGAAAAACGCCCTCAAGAACCCCAGAGTGATTACAACAGACGGACAGACAGACGGACATGGCTATATCGTCATAGAATTTTACGCTGATCAAGAATATGTATATTTTATAGGGTCGGAAATGATTATTTCGATGAGTTACAAACGGAAAAACTAAATTAATATACCCTCCATACTATGGTGGAGGGTTTAAAAACACGAGAATCACTCTTCCCGTCGTTTGATGATGACTCAATAAATCGTTTATGTCTTTAAGAATTCTTGAGATTTTCACTGGAAATTTCACAGAGACATTCTTGAATTCGTGTAGGTTTGTTTTAAAGAAAACTTCCAAAATTTAATTTTTCGAAACCGAGAATGTGGAGGGTCCCCTTAAATATTGCGAACTGTATAGTGATTTCAACAGGCATAGCGGCATAGAATTTTAAACTGATATGGAATATGTATACTTTATGGGGTCTTCAAGAAATTTTGTCGACTTATTGCAAACAGAATGACAATATTAAATTTGTCACGCCAACTTACGACGCAGGATATAAAAATCCATATATTTTCCTAATTATTTTATTATTATTTTTTTTTCAATCTTCCATTCTTTTTGATCTGACTCGTTCATTTACTTTCTTTTTCAGATTACTGTGAAATATAGGCCAATACAAATTACCGCGCCTACCTCTGGAAGCTACATATAATATTTTTGAAGAAGCAAATAATATATTTCAAGATGCGTGTCGCTAAATTGTTAATCCTCATTATTATAATCATGGTTTCCATTCCCGATTCGGAACAATTCGGTCATGTTGGACAAGAAAATGTTTCAAATCGAAATTAATATGTCGATTGTATTTAGCAAGTCTAAAGGATACTAACCGACAAGTTGTTGGAACCGATAGATCTAGTGGAGATATGGACACAAACAACAGGAAAATTGACATGAAAGTGAACGAACTTAAATATGTGATCTTTATCTATATCTAAACCGACTAACATCAATCCCTACACATGATGATTATTTGGTAGACCATTAACATGAATAAGTTAAAATTATATATAGCAGCTATGCTATATCTATATCTGAACCGATTTCAAAGAAACTTGCAAGCGATTAATTTATATTAACTTCAGTACATTGTATCAATCGGCCCAGCAATAGACTTTACTTAAAATCGGACGAAAATATATATAGGAGATGTATGTAAATCTGAACCGATTTTTCACGAAATTAATTAATTTAGTACGTTATGCCAAAATTGTTGCAAATCAGAAGATTTTCAGGGAATTTGGTTCACCATTTAACTAAAATCGGGCTAAACTATAAAGGAGCCGAACCGATTTTCGCGAAACTTAGCACATATCATTCTACACTTAATTGAGTACCCTGTGCCAAAATTCGTGCAAATTGAATGATATTCAGGGACTTAGGTGTTCAATTTACCTAAAATCGGATGAAAATATATATGGGAGCTATATCTAAATCTGAACCGATTTTCTCCAATTTTAAAGGGGTTCGTCCTTGGGCCAAATAAGTGACTTGTGCCAAATTTCATCCAAATCGGATTAACATCAACAGACGGACGAACATACATAAATCAACTCAGAAAGTGATTCTATGAATATTCTCAAAAGGAACCATGGGTCTATCTCGATTCCTTTTGCCTGTTACAAACATATGCACAAAGACACAATACCCTGTACCACAGTGTGGTGAAGGGTTGTAGAAAAAAAAACAAATATGTCGATGACAAAACTGGACATGGGCACAAGTAATTATTGAAAATACACCTCGAATATCAAGGCGTATTATAGAAAATTTTCAAAATAACGTGGTTTAGAAAATGAACAAAATTTTGAGACTTATTTATTGTATATGAATATGATAAAATAAACAGTCAACTAAATAAATCAGATACTTTTTTCATTTTATTGTAACATAATTTAATTAACCCAATTCAAAAAATCTGTAAAATATTAACGTATTATAAAGATAAGTTTAATCTTTGAGTTGAGCAAGTAAAGTCTTAAGTCGGTGTGTATTTACTGCCTATAGCCCGTAGCTAAATTCAGTGCGTTGCGTACTAAAATACACACTTTCTCACGTTAATAGGGTTTGTTGAACATTCGTATTACCCAAATACGCAAGGACCTTATTTGATGGAACGCTTCTTCCAACGTTGTTGCGGGGCCCTTACATGCACAAAGCCCGTTCTGGCCACAAAAAAAATGACGTGGGGGCCTTAAGGTGAGACCTTTCATCCGACGTGGCGGTCTCCAAAACCGCGATTATCCCCAGTTCCAAGTGCCGCAATAGGTGGGGAACTAGGGAGGATTAATAATACATCTTGTTAAGGGGCACTGTTTGTGAGTAACCATAGAATCACAGTATGGTTAGCCATGCCCAGGTTAAGAAGAGAATGTGTAATTTGGCAAGGGGTTGAGCACCCATGCCAATTGCATGGATCATATCGTTGGGGTAATATTGGAGGCACACACCATTGCTGGAACATGTCCATTAATATTCGAAGACATTGTTGCACATGTGAAAGAAGGCATAATCTACTATTGCACCTCTTGACCTCTTGATAATGCAAATAATTTTCACCATCAGATATTTCCATACATGACGGTATGGAGATGACGGCGATCCATGCCCAAATTCACACTGGGATGGTGCAGGCTGAAAAAAATAAAGGATGATTAGTTAATATTTAATAATATTATATTGTTATACCACCGCCCATGTTCAAATGTTTTTTATTTAATTTTTTTCGTCTTTACTCCTCCTCCAACTAGTCCACTTCCTATTTAGTATAGGAGGTATATGACTATATCGTTAGCTAAAATGCAAAAAGGCGTAACTAACAAAAGCATAATTGTGTAGGAGAAGCAAAAAACTGTTTTGAATGAAAACTATAAACATGTCAAATGAAGATTTTTCTAAGTTCACTTTTAATACACTGACAGATGTATACCAAAATAAAACAAAATTGTTTCTCAATTATTATATTATTATTATTATAAACCCACTTGTAGTTACGTCTTTTTGTTTTCTGTTAATAGAAGCTCCTTTTTTGACCGCTGACGTGTAAAACTTTGTCAACACATGTAGTTTATTGATATTCACAATATTCATTCAAAAAGTCAATTTTCAATTTTTTGTTAGTTACGCCTTTTTCCATTTTAGCTAACGATATATCATGCGTAGACAAAGTCTAAAAATCTTAAAAAAAACGAGTTCAGCTTCAATAAATTGATATTTTGTGACTTGATAGGTTATCCGTATACGAAGAATTTCGTCTAATTTGATAAACACGTGTTAACGAATCGCCATTTCGTAAAATTTTATTTTAATTGCGTCCTTCTTGTGAGCCGTCCAAAGACGAACTGTTTTTGATATTTTGTTTACACTTTTACATTCGTAGTTTGACAGAATGTAAGCGTTGCCAACGACCACAATCAATGACACAAGAGTACCAGCACAGTGGTCGGTTCTCTTGACAAGGGTACTTACAAAAGTTGGGCGCTCTTATGAGAGTGAGGTCACTGGCGGAATAAATATGTTCAGTGATCATGGAAGGGTGGGCGACAAATTATACCAATTATGTTGTGAAATAGTAGTACTAGCGAATCACATTTTTATTTTACGTTACTGGCCTTGGGGCTGGAGGGTTGGGACCCGCCCCCGATTTGACAGAACTAGTCGGGGTCCTTCGGTGACACCGCCTCACGTAACAACGCATTGTACATGTTGAAAATTTTCAACTTTATATTTTTATACGCAATGCGTATTTGGGTAAGATACGAATTTATTCACCTCAAAAGTTAAATACATGTGTTTCAAAACATGTATTTAACTTTTGAGGTGAATAAAATTGTACGCATACGCATGAATTTGGGTACGACCCTAAAAGAAAAACAAGTAAGGAAATTAGTAAAGTCGGAGGAACACTAAATCAGTACGGAATGCAAAATTTCGTTCAAAATCGAAAGATACACTATATAAAATCACACGCAAATATATGTTGGAGCTATATCTAAATCGGAACCGATTTTCACGAAACTTGTCAAATATTTAAATAAATAAATTTCAGTACATTGTACAAAATTGTGTGCCAATCTGACAAACTTTGGGTCTTTAGTGCACAATTTACATAAAATCGGAAGAAAATGTATATGTATATCTAAATCTGAACCGATTGTCAACAAACTTAACACACATCTTTCTAGTTTTAATGGAGTTCGCTATGCCAAATTCGTGCAAATCGAAAGATATATAGAGAATTTGGAGCACCATTTACATTAAATCGGACTAACGTATATATGGGAGCTATATCTAAATCTGAACCGATTTTAACGAAACTTAACACACATCATTCTAGTCTTAATTACGCTATTCCAAATCGAAGGAATTATAGGGTCTTTGGTGAATCATTTACCTTAAATCGGACGAAAAACTATATATGGGGGTTATATCTAAATCTGAACCGATTTTCACGAAACTTAAAATACATAATTTTAGACTGAATTGAGTGTACTATGCCAAATTCTGTTCAAATTTTGTACATTGGTGCATCATTTACATTAAATCGGATGAAAATATACAGTGATGGTCATGTCATTAGCACACATGTGAAGGGAAACATTTTCAGATCAACCCTCGATTCGTTTGGAATATTTTTATATTTTTCAAAACGCCTATGTGTATTGCACTCCATCGATTAAGTGTAAAAAAATAATCATGGGAAATGTTTTAAATATAACGGTATTTAGGAAACAAGTCAACTTTTGAAAGGGACACCTAATTAGCACACTTTGGAATTGTTAACTTAAATGCTGTTGATATTTAAAAATGTATACAACAAAAAAGTTTGTGTTAGCAAATTAAGTATGAGTATCTGCAAAATCTGTTCAAACTGGCAACAATTTGTCCTAAAATCCTAAAATGGGAAAATTCAGCCTTTGTATAAAATGTAATGAAATAGATCCAATAGGCCAAAAAATTCTTTTATAGCTAGAGATCAACAAATATTTATAAAAATTAACCAAAAAAACGAAATAAAAACTCAAAAGTTACTTAATTCACTTGACTTCGACAGGCTCCGAAGAAGAAAACCGGCCCATTTTTACAGTATGCGACAAAAGTTCAATTTATAATGACATGGATGATATCAATTCAATTGTTAGAGTAGTACAAAACCGGTTTTACCGAAAACATGTCAGTCGAAACAAAATGATCAGCATGGCTTAACCAATATAAGCCTATAGCGCACAACTAGGATGTGCGCTGTACCACAGTGTGGTGAAGGGTATAACAAATGACAACTCGCGATAACATAGCAACACAAACAGAACAATTGATCATTTTGCTCGGCAAACGTTTGGAAATTTTTCCTTTTCAAAAACAACTGAAACATTTCCATGTATTTTTGTTGTAACTGAGAACTTTCCGATTTTGTTCTGTTTGCACTGACGAGCGCAAACAGTTCGATATACAAAATGGTTTCTTCTTTTCCAAAGTACGGTGCGAAACGATTGTAAATGTTTCAGTAATTTCGGAGCTAATATCTTCAAATTTAAAAAAATGGCTCAGGTCCTTTTTCTTCTGGGAGCTTTGTCCATCTATGGATCTACAACGAAAATTTTCGGACATTACAACCAGTTCGCCAGGCATAGTTACTGTTTCCACGGACATAAAGATATCGGAAAATGTTCTATTGTCTAATTATCAACATGTCCAATTTCAAATTAACCGAAATGTCAAAATAAAATCCTTTCTCGTTGGAAAATGTAGCTAAAACCTTCGAAATACCGAAATTCCCCTCCCATTAATATAGGTGCTATGTTAAAAACGAACCTATAAGAATCATTTTTGCATAGCTGTGGTGGCGGAAAATTCAGATAAAACCTACAAAATATCTCAAAAACAACTTTGGACCTATATTAATAGATTTTTGGTAGGAATGTTTGACACCACTTGAGTATCGAATTTGGGCTGGACTAAAAAAAAATATTTGTTAAAAAATCCACGTCTTCGATGAACTTTTATAAAGTTAGTTTTAAAAAGTCACGCCTTCGGTAGAATTAAAAATTATTTTTAAAAGGACATGGATACTTTAAAAAATTTTTTTTTTTTAAATATGCATGCCTCGGTTAGATTAAAAAAATAAATAAAAAATACATACCTTGGTTAGATCCACGCCTGCGATAATCTTTAAAAACTATTTTTAAAAAATCCACGCCTTGGATGAACTTTTGACATAATTTGTCTTTTTCACAAATTATGTCAAATATGTATGTAAAAAATGCCAGATTATTTTTAAATTATTATTATGCAATTAACCGGTGAAAAGTAAAAGGAAATTTACTTTTCACCGGGAAAATCAATTAACAGGGTTTAATTATCCGAGAAATGTACATATATTTTCCTATGAAATATTTTTTGCCCCATCATGTGGTTCAATTAAGCTTGGAAACCAATTAACCGTAGGGTCAATTAACCGAAAAATACTGTATTAATATTCTAGTCTACGTTCTACATTAAATGAATTCAATCAATACATATATATATATATAATTCCAATTCAAATATTTCCAATTACCAGTCAATTGCTTTATCATCTCAACAACATTCGCCAGCATTTTGCTCATTAGTATATTCAATGTTGGAATCATTATAACTGTCAGCCATTCAATAATTGTTTCCAAAATTGCCCAGATGCTTCGCGATGTTTATAAAAATAAAAGGAAAATACAAATATTAAATCTAATTCATTTAATAATAAAACGATCGCCATTAAGTGAAGACCTATAATCCAGTAAATAAATTAAAAACTTATTTTGTGAAATACAAATTGTGAAAGCTAAAGGATGTCAAATGTTTAATAGATTTAAACATTTGGAGTGAGTGAGTGACTTCTCCTAAAAAGTGAATTCTGTACAACTTATTTTCCAATTATTATGGGTATAAATTTGTGAGTTTGTCAGCCATTTACATTTATTTCGGAACCAAAATAATTTTTAATTTTTTTTTAATAAAAAAACACTTTTAATAATAACACAAAATTGAAATGCGTTATTCTGTAGACACATAGGTTTGGTATGAACTAGGATAAATGTAATCGGTCATGAAATTCATTGTTTGGAGAAAAACGCGAAAAGCATTCTTGGCTTGATGCTGAGTTGTTGTCTTTTAGAGTTGTTGAGATTTTCACTTGAAATTTCAAAGGGACATTCTTACATTAGAAAGATTTGAATTAAACAAAAAAAAATAATTTTTCGCAACCGAGAATGGGCAGGGTCCCCTAAAATATTGCGAGTTCTATCGTAATTCAAACAACGGCTTAATCGACATGATAATGAATATATGGGCAATATTGCCAATTTTTTAACATGGCTGAAGCGGAGGTTCACCAATTTATTATAACTCGGGAATGGCTTAAGTATATGAAAAAAAGTGAATGGTTTTGGGTTAATTGATCTGTCATTGCAATCTCTTCGTGATATTGATCTCCAAACTTTATTTGGGTGTAAGCTATGTCTACTTTAATGTAAAAAATGTGTAAAAACAGGTTGAGGCGAACCAGTTTTTTATGTTCCCTATCGATTTGTGACTAAGCCATTAATTTCACGGTCTTCGTGTCAAAGCAAAACTAGGAGCCTACAAAATGGGGACTACGTCTCTTATGTATCATTTTTCAAAATTTTATCTGTATCTACCTTTAAATGATGCTGACATTTTGAAGCTCGATTTGATATATATTTTTTTTTAAATATCGCGGATTTAATTGCGTTTTCTGTGGATCATTTCCGTTTCAATAAATAACCTGAAACGGATTTTGAACTTTTGCGAATATACATCTTTAAAAACTTCAGCCGAAAGAGAGATGTGCCCAATTTATCTCAAAAATATTGTGAGCTGGGTCATCCATGGTTCTTAATGGACTGCATTGATATGGGTATAGATCAATGTATTTTTTTAGGGTGCACACCGAAATCGGATGCACGTTAAAATCATATCGCTGGCTTAACTTGAAAAAGACACAATTCCATTTTTCTAGAAATTGAGATTTTGATACAGTTATGCATAATAAGGCAAAATACATCGATCTACAAATAAAAATACTGTTATCTAATTTGTTATTGTTGTTTTGTCACTGGCTTAACATTATCAGCCTTATTCTGGATATTCGCTGGGAGATATCTCGCATATAAAAAATGTTTCGCTTTCACATTCTCGCCTTATTCTGAATGAATAGGGAGACGCAAAAAATGCGAGATGCGGATTCGAGTTTTCGAAAATGGTGGTTGAAAAAAAGATTTGTGTTGCCATATTGTAATTTAAGTTGTAATGTGTGTGGCCATATTGTAATTTAGTTGCAATGTGTGTTGCCCCCATTGTAATTTAATTGAGTAATATTTTTCAATATTTTATTTTCTTGATTTTTTTATTAAAAATGTTTACTTTTTATTGTTATTTAAACCATATAACAATAAAAATGTGAAATATCAATAATCCGCTGTATAAATGCTTTGTAATTAAAATAAAAAAAATTAAAGTTTAAAAATATGGCAACCTACAATATGGCATGTGATGCAACAACTACAACTGAGAATACAACAACGAATAATGGAAAGAAATCTGCGATTGAATTAATTAATTCAGTTTATTATTTCACTACATAATTGTGTGCCTTTTTATTTACTTTCGATATTTATTTCCCCAGATTCTTAAAGAGGCCTGTTATTTTATGATTTGCTCCTACTCCTTTGTTTCTTCCATCAAATCATGCACACGATAATTTAAAAAAAAAAATATTTTTTTGTTCTTTCATAATTTTTTTTCAAGTTTTCACTGTTAAGCGGTCCATCAGGCAAATTTGGTTTTTCCATAATTTTTAAAATTTTTTTCTTGAGAGACAGAGAGAAAATGTCTGTATTTTGCCTCCAAAATGCATCAAACTCGACTTAAATATTCCTTATTACCTTCATACATTCCTTGACAATACTTGGTTCAGCATGCATCGTTATCAATAGGATTTCCAATGGCATTTTATTGGTTGTTTATAATATTCTAAATCGTCATAGAATAAGTATTGTGTAGATATTTTTAATAGTTATTACTTATGTTTTTGCAGTCAACTCCCTTTAAATTTATTAGCGAAAAATTTCGCACAAAATTTCATCTCATTCCCCTACTCCCTGTAATTCAGAATACCTAATTTTTCCCCAAAGCGGATTTTTTCGCTTTGGGACTTCATTCAGAATAAGGCGAAAGCGAGAAGGCGAAAAAAATCACAGGAAAATGTTGTTCAGAATAAGCCGAAGGGGAAGAGCGAGTAAATTCACATGGAATTGACATCTAGAATAAGGCTGTATGTAAATGCCCTAATCTACTTTTTAGGGTACCGTCCATATAACGTCATCCCCAATATTCAAAATGTTGGTAGGTTTGGGCACGTTTTTCAAACGAATTGGCTATAATCTTATATTTGGGACTTTAATTGGGTACAAAATCTCCCTACCAAAAATTATCAATATTGTTCCAAGTATTTGTAGTTGCCCCCATATTACTTAACCCCCATTATTTGGTATTTGGGTACATTTTCAATCAAATTTTTTCTAATTTTATATTTTGATTCAAATTGGGTGTCCAATCCTTCTACAAAAAGTTATTCATATCGGTCTGGAATTTGGTATAGGCCCCACAAAACTATACCGCCAATTTGAGGATTGGTCCTAGCCCAAATTTCCAATATCCTGTATATTTCATATTTCATTTTCTCGTGGAAGTTATTTACCATGGCATAGCATCTATATAAAAATCTCGATCGATTTTAAAAATTTTGCTGTTCACCTCACGGTGGTGTGTATAAAAAGTTCGGCCCTGTCGAACTTGACGACGTTTTACTTATTTTAATTCATATTTTTGAATAAATTATGATTCCAAAACAATCTTTGCTCTTCTAAATAATATTAGCATGTAAAAAATCAACAAAAGTAAAAATTTATTGCAAAATTAAGAAATGTAATGAGAGGCAAGTTATAAGAAAAAGATCTATGTCCATGAAAACACGAAAAAGCAACATAAAAAGCTCTAAGCCCCAAAAAAAGCGCGTATGTATCTCCGCAAGTACTTATTTTTATACCCTTCACCACACTGTGGTACAGGGTATTATGTCGTTGTGCATATGTTTGTAACAGGCAAAAGGAAACGAGATATACACATGGTTCCTATTGAGAATATGCATAGAATCACTTTCGATTTATGCATGTCCGTCCGTCTGTAGATGTTAAATTGTAAACAAAGTACAGGTCGCATTTATTATCCGATTTGAATGAAATTTGGCACAAGTCACCTATTTGGCCCAAGGACGAACCCTATTGAAATTGGTGAAAATCGGTTAAGATTTAGATATACCTCCCATATATATTTTCGTCCGATATGGGCACCAAAGTACCTATATATCTTTCGATTTGCACGAAATTTGGCATAGCGTATTGAATTAGGTCCAGAATGATGTGTGCAAATTTCGTGAAAATCGGTTCAGATTTAGATATAGCTCCCATATATATTTTCGTCCGATTTAAGGTAAACGGGGCACCAAAGTACCTATATATCTTTTGATTTGCACGAAATTTGGCATAGTGTAATGAATTAGGTCCAGAATTATGTGTGCTATGTTTCGTGAAAATCGGTTCAGATTTAGATATAGCTCCCATATATATTTTCGTCCGATTTAAGGTAAACGGGGCACCAAAGTACCTATATATCTTTTGATTTGCACGAAATTTGGCATAGCGTACTGAATTAGGTCCAGAATGATGTGTGCTAAGTTTCGTGAAAATCGGTTCAGATTTATATATAGCTCCCATATATAGTTCGCCCGATTTTAGATAAATGGTATGCCAAAGTCCCTATATATCTTCTGATTTGCACGAAATTCGTTTAATATACCCATAGTGGTGAAGGGTATCATATAGTCGGCCACGTCCGACTTTACTACTTTCCTTACTGGTTTTATTTTTCCTTTACGCAAATAAAATGCTCATACAATACAAAAACAAATTGCATTTACAGATGTAAAAAATCTGTATTCAAAAGAAAGTTTGATTGTTTTTAATCTCTCCTGGAAAGTTGTGAAATCGGGACTTAACGCTTTTACAAGCTAAGCCAGCGATATGGACTTTTCAGAAATTATTCGCGTTTTACGAGTTTTTGGGTACATCAATGCAAAGTGTAGCACATCGTAGCCGTCAAATGAAATTCCGCAAAATATAAATGGATTGGACGAAAAACTTCAGTACTTCCTGGAAATCGCATGCGCATCAAATGTTTTTGAGGATTACGCGATTTAGACGCAATTTAAAATGTATATTTCATAACATAGTTTTATTTTAAGATTTATTCCAAGATTTTTCGGAATGGTTTAGCTATAATCCGCAAGGTGTATACTTATATACAAGAAGTGAATATTTATATATATATATAAATTTTTCTGTGAAATTCGGGTAAAATAGAAGAATGACCCCAACATTTTTTCAGAAATTTCTGGTATAAAATTAAAAATAAATATGATGATATTATTTCTTCGAACCAAAAATAATTTTCCTCAATATATTGTTTTTTTTGTCGCTGTAATTTACATACCGATACATGAAATATTAAAAAATTGGCAATACTGACCATATATACTTTATGCGGTCTCCGAGAAATATTTGGAATTATTGCAAACGGAATAACAAATTTAATGGGTCGATTATGGAAAGCAACCAAACTCCAGTTGCCAGTTCAACTGGCAACGCAATTGAAATAAAACATAACATTATTAATAGCAATGATGATAAGCTCAGTGTCATTTATTAGAAGGCATTTAAGAGATAAATCTATTAGAACTACCATCAGTTCTGTGAGTAGATGCTGACATTTAGAGAAATGTTCAATCAACTGCTCATATTAGCTTGAAGGCGTATTTTCGACTACCAAAAGATGCCGTTGTGTATATAGATGAAGCCTTAAGTCCCATAGCAATGACTTCAACCTTGGCATGGCTCAGCCGACAATGTCGGTGGTTTTCGCCGAAGTTATCCGGTTACCCAGAAAAAAGGGAAGAATATAATTTTTTTATTCGAAAACTAAGTTCCAGGGTGTTGTCGGATGTATTGATGATACACACGTACAAATCATGGACCCAAAAGAAGATGTTCGCCACTTTCTGCCATTCATTTGGAATGCGTGTTGGTGGGCCATAGCATTTAAGGTCTTCTGAAATGGCCTTCCACACATCATCGATAGTGGCTTTGGTTTGACCAAAAGTCCGCACGCCGCGTGCTACATTTGGTTTAGCTTCCATCCGGGCAATAAGGACCTCAAATTGTTCTTTTGCAGTAATATTAGCCATTATGGGAAGCCTACAAAGTTCAGTTATTATAAACAGCAACCAGAAAAAAATGATTGCCGAAAATTTATATTTGAAGCAACTGAAATTGACAACAGTTGCCATCCATAATGCAAATTTGGCAACTGGCAAGGCAACTAAACTCTGGTTGCCATCCGTAATCGACCCATAATATACAGTCCGTCTTATGGTGGAGGGCATGATAATCATTTATTTAATTTTGTGGAATCTTCCATTCTTGATGATTACTGTGAAATATAGGCCAATACAAACTACAGCCCCTCCCTCTGGAAGCTACATATAATATATTACAAGAAGCAATTCCAATGCGTTTCGCTAAATTGTTAATCATCATTGACCTGATGATCATGATCGTCATTCCCGATTCGGAGCAATGGCTCGATGTACGTAAAAATTGTCGATGTCTGTTATATTTGACAAAAAGGTGTTTCAAATCCAAATTAGCATGCAATTTGTATTTTGAAAGTCTAAAAGATTCTAACGGACAAGCTTTTGGAACTGATGAATTCAGTGGAGTTATGGAGACAAATAACATCGACAAGGACGACGAAAACAATGATGTCTAACAAAAAATCAAATATGTCGATGCCAAAACTGGACATGGAGCCCATGTAAAAAATGAAAATACACCTCGAACATCATGGCGTATTATAAAAAATGTTCAAAATAACGTGATTTAGAAGAAGATAAAAATGTTGAAAATCATTTATATATAAATATGTTAAAATAGACCGCCATCAAAAAAAAACAAACATTTTTTTTTAATTTTTTTGTATTTAATTCAAAAGATTTGGGAAAATATAAATCTTAAATCTTTTAGTTGAACAAGTAAAGTCCCAAGTCAAAATTTACAATCACGATGACGTTATGAATAATGGACCAGAACAAAATAACCAAACAAGTGGATCGACCTAACTGATGATTTTACTGTTATGATTTTCCTCCTTAGGTTCATTTGCAATATACAGTCGAATTCGGATAAGCGAACGTCGGCTTATCGAAAAAATCTGTTAATTGAAACTAAAAATTTTTAACTAATATTAATTACATTAAAATTTTTATGTGCAACCCTAAAATTATTTTGTACATTTTTTTAACCATCCAAACAAATGTCTACGAAAAAAGAAGTTCTTACTCAATAGATTTTATAATATGATTTATAAATTTCACGATTTTTCACATATTGATTGAAAACTTCGGGTTCAAACAAAAAAAAAAAAAATCTTCAAATATATATGTGCAAAGTTACAAACCTTAACAAGCATTGGTATTGATTTACCAGCCCATTGAAAATCTTGAAAAATTAAAATCGATAATGGGGAGGGTTCCCTTAACTGATTATTTATACTCTTTCGAGTTGAGCTTGATGATCTAAATTTTGCAATTAAAAGGAAAGCCAGGAGAAGAACCTACGTACCCATTATTATGCGACGCGTTTCGTCGTTGGTTAAGCTGCTCATCAGTCATATTGGGCTATGTGGCTTTACAAAGGTCGTACGTTGATAATTTGTATTTATTGATATTGTTATTATTATTCATTTCTAATATGTACGTAGGTATGTATGACATTATCAATGTTGATGACGTTTGCATATCAAGATCAGTGAATATTTTGTAGTGCAAGTCCACCACAAAATATAATTAGTTGTGAAAGTGAAATCTGTATTTCATAATAAAATAATTTGTTTATACTTGTAGTTATTATTATACTAATTTCTTTTGTGTAAGTTATATTTAGGGGATGAAATGAATCATACAATTTATTTGACAGCTTTTTTTTTTTTTTTTTTTTTTTTTTTGCTTTTTTTTTTTTTTTGTTCGTCATATTTATAAACCGAACACCAATCAATTTTATATAGGGAAAAGAATCAGGCCAACAAAAAATATGGATGTTTTGACAATGATCGGTCAAGATGTTGTCGATAGATAGATATATACTAAGTTACCTTGTTTTAGAAATGAAAACATATGATATCAAAACAAGTAAAAAAGTGTCAGTCGGTGTTGCCGAAAGATATATACTGCCAGCCTTTGTTTTGCGGAGGTCTTCGGAATTACACACATATTTTATTATAACTTTATATAATATATATATTTTTTTTCAAAGATTTAATGTTGATAAAAATTTTAAAAATATTGACCATTAGTGAGGGTGGTACCGGAAGGAGTGGACTACTGGGGCCCATCTTCGGAATTGATATAGGGTTGGTAAAGATAATAGGTTGTGCAAGGTTTGGTTGAAATATGATATTGCATTTATAAATATTGAAAATTTTGACCATTTGTGGTGGAGGTACCAGAAGGACCAATGGGTCCCATTTTTGAACTTAATCTAGACTTCATAAAGATAATGGGTTGAGCAATGTTTGGTTCACATCGGACATTCCATTCGCCTGATATTGTATTTACAAATATGGAACATTTGTGGGGGAGGTACTGGAAGGAGTGGACCAATGGGTCCCATCTTCATCTTGGTAAAGATAATAAGTTGTACAAAGGTTTGTTAAAATCGTATAGTCCGTTTGCAAGTTATTATAATATTAATTTTTAGCACAATTTTGATCTTTTTCTGGGGGAGGTACCTGTCATGGTCCAAAGAAACATGGGTTTAAAACCAATATTTCGATGGGGCACATTTTCACCGTATCAAAGTGTCTATTCCCTCATTAGCCATTAGGCTGAGGGCACATATGTATCCGTACAATTGTATGGCAATGTTCCCTCGAAGAAACATACTCATGTCTGTCTGCAACCTATGATAAATTTAATTTAATTCGGGCAGAATTATGGGGCAAATTTATGGAAAATGGTTTATAGCAAAATTGATACACGCTATTCGGTACGCCGCACTTTTAAAAATTTAATCTCAATCAGACACCCGTTCGAAAAATATCTGGAAGCTATGGCTACATTAGGAGTTTGATGCACCATTTATATATCGAAACTGAACCGATTTTCAGGAAACTTAGCAGATATCATTCTAGGCTTAATTCAGTACGCAATGTCAAAATTCGTGCAAATGAAAAGATTTCCAGGGACTTTGGTGCACCATTTACCTAAAATCGGGCGAATATATATGGGACCCAGCAACGTACACAGGATTTAATTTAAGGGGGGGGGGCCCGCAGTACAAAATGAAAAAATTCGCTGTTGCAAACATAAATTTACTGTGAAAAAAAAAAATTAATTTCGGCTCCCCCCCTGCGTACGTCCCATTGGGACCTATATATAAATCTGAACCGATTTTCAAGAAATTTAGCACACATCATTCTAGGCTTTATTCATTACGCTGTGTTGAATTTCGTGCAAATCGAAAGATATTTAGGGACTTTGCTGCACCATTTACCGTAAATAGGTCGAAACTATATGTGGGAGCTATATCTAATCTAATAAGTGACCTGTCCCAAATTTCATCCAATTCGGGTAATAAATGCGACCTGTACTTTGTTTACAATTTAACATGGACAGACAGACGGACGGACATGCATAGATCGACTCAGAAAGTGATTCTATGCATATTATCAAAAGGAACAAAGCGTTTATTTGAATTTACGGGTTTTTAGTAGGTTAAGGGAATACGGGTATGACTTAATCTTCTAAAAGATACGAAGGAATTTAAAAAATTTTTGTAACTTTCCATATGTATGAATGTATGCATGTAAAAAAAAATTAAAAGTAGTAAATTGCCATTTGAAAAACTTTATCACTTTTTGAGTACAGAACAAGGCCAGATCCGGGGATCAGTTTTAATATAATTTTATTGTTTGAAGAAGAATCTCTCTTACTCTCATAAAATAACTTACTGAGAAACTTTTACACAGAGAAAACTATTTATACCCTTTACCACACTATGGCACAGCGCATTATGTCTTTGCGCATTTGTTTGTAACAAAGTGATTCTATGCTTTTGAGAATATGCATAGAATCACATTCTGAGTCGATGTATGTATGTCCGTCCGTTCGCCTGTCCACGCTAAATAGTAAACAAAGTACAGGTCGCATTTATGATTCGAATTGAATGAAATTTGGCACAAAATTGTGCACAACGTACTGAAGTTGGTATAGCCTAACGTGTGCCAAGTTTCGTTCAAATCGGTTCGATTTTAAGTAAATGATGTAGTTTCCATTAATATTTTCATCCGATTGACGCTAAATTTTGCGCAACGTACAAAATTGAGTATAGACTGACGTAATTGATTTTTGTAGAAATGTAGACATAGCCCATATATTCGACCGACTTCATGTTTATTGGATTTCAAATAATCAACGAGTGTCCGATTGAGATTTGCTTTAAATCTATCTATCCAAATGAAGAGTTTAGTAAAGGTTATAAAATGGCATGTTTATGGATTGATCTAAGTCGGTTAACATTTCGAACGGGTGTCTGATTGGGATTAAATATTGAACAGTGTGGCATACCGAATAGCATGTATAAAGTTTGCTACAAATCGATTTACATAAATTTGTTCATTTGAATTTTGCCTTGTGAGGGCAGTGATAATTTGACAGTAATTTTTAAGTGATTATTTATATTCTTTTGGGTCTCGACTCGAAAAGTTATCAACATACGACCTTAACCAACGGCGAAACGTGTAGCCTGGCGTTCCTTTCCTTTGCAAAACTTAGATCATAAAGCTCGACTCGCAAGAGTATAAATAACTCATTTAAAAATTGGCTCATTGTCGAGTTGGTCCGCACTGCAATTGCTATGCACATCTTGTCTTCAGGTTTTTTTTTATTAAACCCCTTCCAATTGCAATTACAATGAAATGAATGATGAGATAAATGATGAAATAAATGTTGAAATAATAAGATTAGTTGAGATTAAATGTCATTCATAATACAAATGTAAATATTGTTACGAATATAACTTTAGATTTAAGTTAATTTAGATTAATTCCGTTAATTTAAGAATTTGAATTGTAACGTAAATTTCTACTACGCAGTTTATTCGAATAACATCACAACAACAACTACTGTATAGATTTTTCTACATCCTTCCATTTCCTCTTTCATTGTCTATTTTGTTGTTGACGTACAATTCTTGTTAACCCTTTCAGTGTTTTTGTCGAATATATTCGACATTTAAAAGTACTCTCTTTCTTTGCTATTTTTCGGTTATCCTCTGTACCGTTACTATTAATGTTTTTGTTTTTGCTGAAAGACAGACGAAACTGTACGAGGGTTAAAATGACAATTGCAATTTTTTCTAAACTATGTGCCTTTATAAGTTTTTAAATGCAAAATTTTAGATTTTAATTCCGACAAAAATTTTATTTGACACTGAAAGGGTTAAACGTCATCATTGATGATCGCTTAATTCCTCTTTCTTTGTTACCCCCTCGCCTGTATATGTGTTGTTGTTATTGTTCACTCAATGTAAGTTTGTATGTGTTTGTTGCATTGGTAGATTGTTCGTAATCTAGGCGTTACCAGATCGTCTAGAAACTTCTGTAGCGACAGGCAAGGCTCATATAAATAGAGGAAATGGAAAGGCAGTTAGTCAGTTGTGAATCAGATCGCGAGTAAAGTAAAGTGCAAAGTAAAGTTGTGTGAATAAAATCATTGTAATAATCGTAATCCGAAAGAACCCGCGTTTTATTTGGTACGAACTGTATTGGGAAATAAAACAACGTCTACACGGGATTAAGTAAAATCCAAGAACGTAACAATATAAACTAATGAAGACAAATGTAAATAGGACAAACCAAATCGTAACGCATTGCAATTCCGATCATGTAGCTCATCTCGAAAGAGAAATTAAAAAAAATAAATAAATAAGTCTACTCAAGATTGGATGCAAGGGTAGCAGCAGGTGCAGAGCGGGTGGAATATTTCTGGAATATTTCCCGTACCACTGCCCAGCATTTACATGCTTTCGAACACAATTCTTGGGATATGACGCTATTTACGGACTAACAGGTCTGAGGGAGTGTGAATGGGGAAAACTGAAGGAAATCTCAAAAAAAAAAAAAACACAGAATTCCTAGAATCATAAGGGGGATCAAACCCAAGATGCTTAAGGCACACCATGCCTCAACGGGCTTAAGTGTATGTCATTGTTTTTGTTGGACATGTGGTGGTATTATCCATCCCACTTTTCAACCTAACCTAACCTTCGTAAAATTCGAAACCTACGAATTCAATATAAAATATGGATTATTAAAATTCCTAAAATTCCTAAAATTGAAAATTGTTTCGCTTCTGAGAAGTTCGGATAACTGAAATTATTTATGCACTTTAGTGAAAACATCTGATAACTGAAACAAACATCCTTCAAAATATCGACACTTGACCGGTATGCTCAAACCTTGACCTAGAAAACCTCGTACAGTGCAAAAAAAAATACTCTGCGGGGAACATGTGGATATAACCTTTAAAATGTCGAAAAAGGGGTGGTACTAATATATTGCTGGTACATCGTGTAACGATATTTCTATTATATAGTGGGAACATTGGAAACCCAATGGAAGCCCAAATTAAAATATAACAGTGAATTAGGTTGAAAAACGTGCCCAAAGTACTCAAAACCGAATAATGGCTAGTGCCGCTTTAGGGGTCCATCCCGAAACATGATACACCATTGATAAACCCAAATATTATGTTGGAGCACATTCGATTAAAAGAATGTGCCCTAAGTCCCCAAAATATCGAAAAGGGAGGATCTGCACAGCTCTATCGGTGAGAACCCTGAATGTTGACTGATTTATTTTATTTTCAATACCAAACATCCAATAAGTAGTAACCATGTATTTATAAATTTTCGGTTCTATTTGTGTAGTATTTTGATGGAACCACACTTAAAAGGTAAAAAGACCCGCTTTTCCAATTAGAATGTCTATAATATGAAAAACTATTTTTTCGGTGCATGAACAACCTACTATAACATAACACCATAACATAGTACCCATATAAATGCCTCGAATTTTGCACGCACCCCACGATGTGTATACCCTCCATAATAACAGCCTTACCTAAAACTCAACTAGCTCGTTCGACGTTTTTCACCAGTAGTAGAACTCATGTATTTATATGAATGCTACCGAAATACGTCGAACGTACAAAATTTCAAGTTGAAAAATTTCAACTTTGACAGAAAGTAATTTTCATTTTTTCTTTTGTTGAAAATAAAAGCAAAACATTTGTATTATTCGCTTGAAGATAAGGATTCGACGTATTTGGGTAATACGGCCGTACACAACATTTTGCAAAAGTGGGGAACTAGAATTTTTCTGTACGCCCCGTCGGATTATATGTAACGTTGTTAACCGTTTTTATTTATTTATTTTTTTATTTTAAAATTCGTGGTAACAATCATTCGTTTTTGTAAACAATATTGAGTATGTGTGTATGTAAAGAGATAATAGATCTTTGCGAATGTGGATTATTTGAAATTATCTATCCTTTTATAGATATATATATATATATATATATATATCCTTTTTTAAAAGTTTGATTGTGATTGCGCCAATACGTTTTTGTTGTTGAACCAGCCCAAGATATTATATATTTTTTAAAAAATCCAGGCCTATGGCGAGCATTAAAACATTATTTTTAAAAAATCCATTTAAAAAATATTTTAAAATCTTCACGACTATGGGGGGACATTAAAAAAATATTTTTAAAAAATCCAGGCCTATGGCGCGACATTAAAAAATTATTTTTAAAAAATCCATTAAAAAATATTTTAAAATCTTCACGACTATGGCGGGACATTAAAAAAATATTTTTAAAAAATCCACGCCTATGGCGGTTGTTAAAATTTAAAATTCTCTGTTGCATCGACACACGATGCCGATGACCACCAAATAAATGAAACTCGGACGATACGGGGTTGTTGGGAGACTTTATTACCTATACGGACTTTACAACAAGTATTAACACTTGCAACACTGGCGGACTTTACTTTAACACCTGCTGACTACTTATTACAAACTGGGCGACGTTACTTTTTAAACTGGCAGACGTTACTTTGCAAACTGGTAGCCATCTATCTATGTTACAACTCCTTATATATACTCTTATCTTATTCTAGAACCTTCCAACCCTAGATTATTCTAATTCTAGTTTTTTTTCTAATGATTACTCATGTATCTATTTTAATCTCTATTAAAAGTAACCATGAATTATATCGTGACTTATCAATGTAGTGTTCTCTAATTACATAAAATATATGTGTTGCCACTTATGCGATCAAGCACAATATTCAACAGCGGTACAATAAAAAATATTTTTTAAAAAATCCACGCCTATGGCGGCACATTAAAAAATATTTTTAAAAAATTCATGCCTATGCACTATAGGTCAAATGACTTTTTCTGTGCAAAATTCATAGCGGCAACAAAATCATAGCATTCGTCATGAAATTTGAGCCAACTTATTTTTTTGTTACTAGAATGGTTATTGTTGAATTTGGAAGAAATCGGTTCAGATTCGGATTGCGATAAAATTGGGTCTGTACGATTTTTGAGTCTGCAAATAAGTGTGTCGAATTCGGTTCAGATTTAGATATAGCTCCCATATATATATATATATATATATGTTCTATCCGATTTTACGTCTAAGTAACTGCAAACCCACAAAATAAATCCGATCATCGCAAAATTTAGTTTGCATGCGTTTTTATAGGCTAGAAACAACTCCGAAAAATTTTGTACAGATCGGATCAGATTTAGATATAACATATATATGTTCCATCCGATTTCTCGTTTAAACCACGCCAAAATTACAATATACAGCCGATCTTGACGAAAATCAAAAATGCCTCTGCCAAATATGATTCAAATCAGATCTAATTTAGATATAGCTCTCATATGTATGTTCTATCCGATTTTCACATAAACCACACCAAAAAACTACATGTCAAATGACTAAAATTAAAACCTGGAAGAATTTTATCAGTAATCATAAATTAGAATTCAAATAATAACTTGTTTTATTATATTATATACAATGTAGTTATTACTAGCTTCAATCTAATTCACTTTGCAAATTTAAATCAAAAACTTCATCCATTTCATCAATTCCGTCTTGATTGCTAAGATCAATATTGTCCATCGGCTCGCTGCAACATAACAATTCAAGGGCTTTAGGAGGAAGCATTAAAGTGTTGAGGAAATTAATGGATCAGAAGTATCGATAGAGCTATTAAATATGTCTAATAGTTTATTTATGATTTTTGTATTTGAAACATTAAAGATTAATGTGACATTTTCCCAATTTTGTAATAATTTTAAGCAAAATAAATGTACTATTTGCTTTAAAAATTTCTCTCTTTCATCTGAAATGTTGTCGACATCAATTTTGCTCACTACGTACAGCACCAGCTGCATTTCTTTTTGTTACCTTCATTTCGTCATATTTCAAAAAGATCGATTAGTACTTATACTTATCACTTGATTTTTGTGCAAAAATTCAAAGAGGTCATATTGTGTCATTTTTTAATAGCTTACTGAAAGTCTATCTATCAAATTACTTTATCTCTAACAGAGGCTAAAGTGTTATTTTCAAGTATAAAAATGTCTTGATTTAATGCAAATATGCTCACTAGTATCCACGGACAATCCCTAGCTACGGCAACAGAAAGAAACAAAACACTTTTCAAGACAGTAGTCAATCGCTGTTCTTCAAAGAAAGTCGTTTATTCAGCAAATAAAGGTGTTTAAAAATTTAAAAAATAATTAATAAATAAATTTTAATATTTCGAACATTGAGTGAAGTGTGTGGATGACTCCTAATATGTGAATTGCGTGGTATATAGTAGAACGTTAATACACGTTTAATTCGTGCATTTTTTTGACTTTTTTGTTTTTTTGGTTTTTTGTTTTTACCAAAATAATATTTTTTTGTTTTTAAATAAACACAAGTAAAAACGTCGTTAAGTTCGGCCGGACCATGTGTAGTACATTCAAAATTTCTTAGAAATGACGGTAACTTCAAATGGTGTCTATGTCATTGTAAATTGTCTGCTAGTATGTTATTTATTTGGCCAATGAACAATCAAATTACAGACACTCAAATCGAAAAGCTGAACCTTTAGGAGCTATGACGAAATATAGACCAATCTATTTTGAAAACACCTGCATACAGGTGTTTTTGCTTGGAAAAACGTGCTTAAAGTCAAAAAAAAAAAAAAAAAAGATTAATGGGTATACCCAGAAACATAAACCAACATTGATAGAAGATTTCCTACCCCATGAAACCCCTAAATAAAAATTTGGAACCCAATTGGTTGAAACACGAGTCCAAAAATCCCTAAAATAACGAAAAAGCGGGATTATAGCTCTATGGGGCCTACACCGAAACATGAACTAATAATAATTTTTGGTAGGAGGATTTCCTGCCAAATGAGGACCCTTAATGTTGCCCGATATATTCCATTTTCAATATCTAAAATCCTAGTAGTAGAAGCAATATATTTGTATATTTTCGGCTCGATACGAAGGGATAGAACCCACCCCATTCTAGATTTGAAATTTTGGCTTTATTCAACCGACTGGCAAAAGAATGTGTGTTTTATTGAGGACTTTGTAAATTTGCATATACATACACATGTATTTGAAGACTTCAAAAATGAATGAATTAATTGACATATTTTTGTTATTGTTGCGTAATTGTTTTTTTTTTTAATTAATAGTATAGATGTTAATAATTTTGTTATGAATTATTAACAAAGCACAACGTATTAACAAAATGACGGTCCAATGATTTTAGGGAAAATTTCCATATTTTCGAGCGATTATATTTACCTGATTTAGGGAACCCCACCCATTCTCGATTTTAATTTTTCGAGATTTTCAATGGGCTGGTAAATCAATACCAATGCTTGTTAATTTACAAAAAAATTTTGTTATTGTTTTGTTGTTGTTTTTGGTAATTAAAGAAAAGTCCTTATTTTTGATGGCGGGCATGATAAATCCTCACTGGAACATCGGAATCCGAAAATTCCAACGGTGTTAGAAAGAGTACATGTCTGGCTCTCGTATGAACTAGGATTATTGACTTCGCTCTAAAATTTACAAAATGGTGGACATTTGAAAAAATATTTTTGGAAAATCGCCGATTTTTTACCAAAACCAAAGTTAAAAAATAAGGAAGATCTTCACCGATTGGCTTTATCCTAGTTCATACGATAGCTATACACTCACAGAGAAACGTGTAAAAATTTGAAATCGATTGGGTTATTAGTTTTTTAATTTATCGTGCCCGCCATTCGCAAAAAATGTTTTGAGAAAAACACGTTTAAAGTTTGAGAAGCCCTTCAGCCGTCACTTGATGTTGACACAATAAATCGGCTATATCTTCAAGAGTTCTTGAGATTTTCATTTGAAATTTTGTAGGGACATTCTTTAATTAGTGTAGATTCGAATTATATCAACAACATTTTTGACCCCGAGAATGGGGGGGTCCCCATAAACAAAAAAGAAATAATTAAATTTTTTCGCAACCGAGAATGGGGAGGGTCCCCTTAAATATTGCGAACTTTATCGTGATTTAAACAACGGTTTAATCGACATGGAATTTTAAACTGATGAATGAATGAATATATATACTTTATGCGATCTCCGAGAAATATTTCGATCTATTTGCAAACGGACTGACAAATTTAATATACCCCTTATCTTATGGCGGATGTTAAGAAAATCCAGACATTTTCCTTATTATAATTTATTTAATTTTTTGAATATTTCATTCTTTTTGATCTGACTCGTGTATTTGCCCTTTTTTCAGATTACTGTGAAATATAGGCCAGTACAAACTACAGCCTCTCCCTCTGGAAGCTACATATATTTCGGGAAGCAAATAATATATTTCAAGATGCGTATAGCTAAATTGTTAATCATCCTTGTTATGATGACCATGATCGTCATTCCTAATTCGGAGCAATGGCTCGATGTACGTAAAAATTGTCGATGTCTGTTATATTTGACAAAAAGATGTTTCAAATCCAAATTAGCATGCAATTTATATTTGGAAAATCTAAAGGATTCTAACGGGCAAGATTTTGGAACTGATTAATCCAGTGGAGTTATGGATACAAACAACAGCGACAACGACGACGAAACAATGATGTTCTACAAAAAATCAAATATGTCGAAAACTGGAGCACATTATTAACTCGAGGCCTAAAATGGAGCCCAAATATTTTTATTGTTATTATTATTTTTTCATTTAATTCAAAAGATCTGGAAAAAATAAAAGAATTATAACCATAAGTTTAATCTTTTAGTTGAATAATTAAAGTTCCCAGTCAGAGTTTACAATCATGATGAGGTAATGAATAATGGCCCAGAACAGAATAACCAAAAAAGTGAACCGTCCTAAAATGTAAATTTCAAATTTTGAGGATTCCAGCTTCATCCGAGTACACGTTTTCAAAATTCAACCTTAGTTCGCATTCCAAATTTTTTAGTTCTATCCACTCACATGCTACGATATTGTGCCAAATTTAGAACATTTGAGTACTTTATGAATATCCAAATACCCCTTTGCTACATCTATTCTGCATTCCATTAGTGACCCTCATTTAAAATTTAAGAGCTCTAGCTATTAAATTTGAAATGAAATTCGTTTCATTCTAGTACGAATTTCAGAAAACCCAGTCTTATCTGTCACATTTGGACCAAGAAACAACCTCACTCAAAATTTCAAGATGCCAGCTTCAGCCGTTTCGTCTGGGCGTTGATGAATCAGTCAGTCAATCATGCAAGGTTGTGCAAAGTTTAATTTAAATCGGACTTTCCATTCGCCTGATTTTGTTTTTATAAATATTTCAAATTTTGATCCTCTGTGGGGAAGGAACCAAAAGAAGTGAAACAATGGCTCTCATCTTCAGAGTTAATGTAGGCTTGGTAAAGATAATAGCTTGTGGAAATTTTGGTTCAAATCGGACAGGAGAAGGAGTGGACCTATATTACCCATCTTCAAACTTGAACTAAGTTTGGTAGAAATATTACGATGTTCAAAGTTTGGATAAAGCCTCTTCGAGAGTTATCGTGCGCACCAAACGGACGAACATTTGTAATTCGACTGTAAATTGTCTGAAACGGATTTGGTCCAAAGAAACATGGGGTCAAAACCATTTTCGCCGTATCAATTAGCCATAATGCCGAGGGTTTAATAAAAAAAAGATAAAATTGTTCCATTCAGTTTACCCCTATGATGCTGAAATCGTCAGCATCAGTAATAAAGGGTTTTGGAATCTGATAAAGATATTTTTGATTAATTTTAATATGATCAACGTAATGAAGATGGCGTTCAAGTAATCATTTCGTTTTCCTCGGAATGGGCTATTCTGATAGTTTAGCTATTCGGTGATAGTCGCAACAGATTTTCATGACGCTCCCCCCTATAGCAAAACTGCGAATGTTGTGTGGGACTAAGTGATTCGACAACATACCATGATTTTGTACTCTTGGCGAAAATCCGCCAATTTTTTTCAACAGCGTAATCTTCTAATAGCATTTGCAGCCCTTTTACTGTGTCAGCTTTTGAGATGGATTCGATCTTTTTGTATACATTTATGGCCCCTTTGTTCCCGAAAGCCCTGACACGTACTCGTCGCTGTCTGGTTTGTTGTTATTGTCCTCTGCTTATACCTTTTGGTCGTAGTTCGTGGCCACTGTGTTGGGCGCCAGTGAAATAATTACTTTTCGTAGGTTATACGCCTTCATAAAAGACAACAACAACAATTTATTTATTATACCCTACACAACTATGTTGTCAGGGTATTATAGCTTTGTGCAGCCCCAACAGTTTGTAACGCCGCGAAATATTGATCCTAGACCCACCTTTAAGTATACCGATCATCATATCTCGATCTAGACATGTGTGTCCGTCCGTCCCTCTGTCCGTCTGTCCATTATAATTTGTAAACACGATACAGGCCACAATTATGGACCAATCTTCACGAAATTTGGCATGTAGGATGGGTTCTGGCCAATGAAGACCCCTATTGTTTTTGGAAAAGATTGGTTAATATTTAGGGGATGAAATGGACCAAAAACTTTATTTTTGTCGGTTTTTGTGGTCGCTCCAGAGGCCGTAATTATGGTCCAAATAGCGCGATTTTTTGCATGGGGAAAGGGATCGGGCCAAGGAATAAGCATGCCTGATTTGATAAAGATCGGTCATTATTTAGCAGGTCAAATGGACCCTGACTTTTGTGTGAAAAATGACAAAATTTGTATTCTATAGCGTATATGTTTACCCACGAAGAACAAAGACCCGGGAAGTTAATAGCATATCAAAGAGGAGTGGTCGACCTTTAAATTGATACCAATTATATGGTCGTATGTACTTAAATGGGGGAGTTTCACTTAAATATTTACAGGTCCTTACGTACTGAGATATTATTTAGTAAGCCATTACCACACTGGAGGGCGGAAATATAGAGCTGATCGCTTTGAAATGTTCAATGAGGTTCCGGTAGTGGTCAAGGACAACGACTATAATTTTCGGTGATGATCAGATAATAATTTTGGGATGAAGTGGACCGAAAACTTATGTTTTCGAGTCGATCTATAGTCCACAATTACAAACCGAACATCACAACACAACCCACGGTCAAGGGAATCTGGACATATAATTAGAAGGACTGTACTGAATATTAGTAATATTCGGAATATTAATAATATTCAGTGTAAGGAAGAGGTGCTGTTGACCTCTAATCGGGCAAGAGGGTGCAACTATCACGAAATATTGCCAGGCTCGGAATAAAAATCCGCAGAAAGTTAGATTTCCGTGATATTTGTGTAGGGTATCGAAAGGTCGGCCCCGTCCGACTATACTGCTCCGCTCACTGGTTGTAAAATAAAATTGTACACAATTCTCACAAGTACTGAAAATTTCCATTTGACATTTTTTTTATATTCAAATGTGTGATTGTATTTGTGTAGTTTGTTCTCATTTCCCATTTGACTCTCATTTATTGAACATTGTTGTAAAACTTTACATTTAATTTAGTAGTTTTTCGAATGGTATACGTAACGGCAAACGAACGATAGCTTTCGAAATACATGAACGCTTTTTTAAACGAAAGTGAGCAAGGTAGATATATACCTTGAAAGTGAGTGAATTACTTTCTTTCGCATTGATTTTCGTTCGAAATAGAAAAACAGTCTGTTATAATTTTTAGTGGAGATATTTGGTACCCTATAAGAACCCAATGTACCAAATTTCAGCGTATTCGGTGAAAAAACGAATACGCTGAAGATAGCAATTGACCAGAAACGGCCAGAATTGGCCAACCTAAAATCGTCCGATTTTAGGTAAATAGTGCACAAAAGTCCCCATATATCCTTCGATTTGAACGATATTTTGGTATAGCGTACTGAATTAAGTCTAGAACGATGTGTGTTAAATTTCGTAAAAATCGGTTAAGATTTAGATGTAGCTCCCATATATATTTTCGTCCGATTTTAGGTAAATAGTGCACCATAGTCCCTATATATACTTCTATTTGCACGAAATTTTGCATAGCGTACTGAATTATGTCTAGAAAGATGTGTCTTAAATTTCGTGAAAATCGGTTCAGATTTAAATATAGCTCCTTAAATTTTCTCCCGATTTAATGTAAATGGTGCACCACAGTCCCTATATATCATATGCTTTGCGCGAAATATGGCATAGCGTACTGAATTGAGTCTAGAATGATGTGCGCCAAGTTTCGTGAAAATCGGTTCAGATATAGATATAGCCCCAATATATATTTTCGTCCGATTTTAAATAAATGGTGCACCAAAGTCCCTATATATCTTTCGATTTGCACGGAATTTGGCATAGTGTACGGGATTGTGTATCAAGTTTCGAGAAAATCGAGTCAGATTTAGATATAGCTCCAATATATATTTTCGTCCAATTTAAGGTAAATGGGGCACCAAAGTTCCTACATATCTTTCGATTTGCACGACATTTGGAATAGGGCACTGAATTAGGACAAGAATTATGTGTACTGAGTTTCCTGGAAATCGGTTCAGATTTAGATATAGTTCACATATATATTTTCGACCGATTTTATGTTAATGGGACACTAACACTTCATAGCGTAATTAATAGAAAACCAGTAAGGAAAGTAGTAAAGTCGGACTGGGCCGACTATATGATACCATTCACCACTTTGTTAGGATACATATGTACAATATTCTACATATGTATCCTAACAATTGCATGTATATGCTCCCTCTTTCTCCAACCTATAATAACTTTAATTTCATTCGAGCAGATTTAGAGCCGCCTTCGTAACATGGGGAAAATTTATGGAAAACGATTTATAGCAAAATTGATACACGCTATTCGGTACGCCGCGTTGTTAAAAATATAATCTATATGTGGGAGCTATATCTAAATCTGAATCGATTTTCACGACAGGATATATATAAAGGCCTTGGTGCACCATTTACATAAAATCGGACGAATATATATATGGGAGATATGTCGAAATCTAAATCGATTTTCCCGAAACTCACCACTCATCATTCTAGACTCAATTCAGTACGCTATGCCAAATTTCGTGCAAATCGAAGGATATAAAGGGACTTTGGTGCACTACTTACCTAAAATTGGACGATAATATATATGAGAGCTGTATCTAAATCTCAACCATTTACCTTAAATCAGACGAAAATATATATGGGAGCTATATCCAAATCTGAACCGATTTTCAGGAAACTTGACACACATCATTCTAGACCTAATTCATCACGCTTTGTCAAATTTCGTACAAATCGAAAGATATATAGGGACTTTGGTACACCATTTACCTTAAATCGGACGAAAATATATATGGGAGCTATATCCAAATCTGAACCGATTTTCACGAAACTTTGCACACATCATTCTAGACCTAATTCATTACGCTATACCAAATATCGAAAGATATATTGGGACCGTTTACATTAAATCGGACGAAAACATATATGGGAGCTATATCTAAATCTGAACCGAATTTTCTCAATTTCATATATATATATATGGGCAATATTGCCAATTTTTTAATATTCCATTTTCAAAAAATCAGCTTTTTTATTTTTGTGGCACATCAATGATTTTTGGTACACATATAGAGAAAAATGTTCTGACTCCGAAACCGTTCGCGATCAAATTTTTGGTTGATGCGCGCAAAAGTTATCGAGATTTTAATTATGGGCATAAGAAAAAAATCTTAAAATTACGCCGTTTATTATATTGACCAAAAACGTTGATATATATCTTCCTCCGTAAAATAAGAATATGAATATATTATAATAATCACGATAAAGTTGCACATATTCGCGAAATATGAATAAAATAAAAACATATAGCAGATTACATCAATATTTTCATTATATTAATGACATACACACACCTAAAAATTAATTTAAAAATGTCTACATAATCTAAACACCATGATGAATCAAATGATATCAAAATCACACAAGTCCGTGTAGCGGTTTCTAAATCACAGCGACAACAAAACAAGATATTGAGGAAAAATATTTGGTTTTGGTTCGAAAAAATAATGTCATAATATTTATTTTTTTAATTGTATACAAGAAATTTCTGAAAAAAAATATTGGGATTATTCTGCTTTTTTACCCGAATTTCGCCGAAAAATTGACATATATAATAATAATCACTTTTTGTGTATAAGTATACGCATTGCGGATTATATCAAGACCCTTCCGATAAATCTTAGAATTCTATAAATAGGAATAAATCTTAAAATAAAATAATATTATGAAATATACATTTTAAATTGCGTGTAAATCGCGTAATTCTCAAAATCATTTGATGCGCATGCGGTTTCCAGGAAGTACTGAAGTTTACCTTCCAATCCATATATATTTTGCGAAATTTCATTTGACGGCTAAGATGTGCCGCACGTTACATTGAAGTACCCAAAAAAATCGTAAAACGCGAATAATTTCCGAAAACTCCATATGCCATTAACGCGCATCCGATTTCGGTGTGCACCCTAAAAAAATACATCGATCTATACCATTTCAATGTGGTCCATTAAGAACCATGATGTGCCAGCAAAATCTATTTTTGAGATAAATTGCGTACATCTCTCTTTCGGCTGAAGTTTTTAAAGTTCTCTTTTCGAAAAAGATCAAAATCCGTATGAGGTCATTTATTGAAGCGGAAATGATACACAGAAAACACAAATAAATCCGCGATATTTTCAAAAACATTTTTTGCCAAATTTCGTGTTTTTGGAAGGCCAGTTCCCGCCGTTCTAGTAGATGGATTTTCACGAAGAAGATTTTATATCATCCAAAACGTAAAAAACCTTATTGATCGCGGGTACCCATATCATTCAGTTGACAGATCTAAAAATTTGGCCCCAAAAATAGGTTTTTTAGAAATTTGATCGTACAAAATTCGCACCTTCGGATGAGTATTACTCTGAAGCTGTGCATACTACATACACAAAATACATATCAAATTACGCAGATTCGCGACTACAATAATCTTATAATCGATTTTTATAAATACCTTTTTGCGTATTAAAGCTAGAAGTAAAATTCAAAAAACACTCAAAATCGAGCTTCAAAATGTCAGCATTATTTAAAGGTAGATGCAGTGAAAATTTTGAAAAATGATGCATAAGGGGCGTAGTCCCCATTTTGTTGGCTTCTAGTTTTATTTTGACACGAAGACCGTGCAATGAGTGGCTTAGTCACAAATCGATAGAGAACATAAAAAAACTGGTTCGCCTCAACGTGTTTTTACACATTTTTTTACATTAAAGTAGACACAGCTTCCACCAAAATAAAGTTTGGAGGTCAAAATCATGAACAGTTTGCAACGACAGATCAATTAACCCAATACTATTTACTTTTTTTCATATACTTAAGTAATTCCCGAGTTATAAAGGGGTGAACCTCCGCTTCAGCTATGTTAAAAAATTGGCAATATTGCCCATATATATTTCTCATTTAGTACAAAATTATAATATTATTTTTGTAGGTTTTGGGTCATCCGAATTGGCTTTTTAAGTTTCTCCAGGGGGATTTCAAATCTTCCTATAAAAATATTGATGTACATTTTGGTATAAATCATATAACGGTACCGAAAAATTTTCGGTATTTGAAAGGCTATTACCATCCCCATTTCTGGCATTATTTTTTGTAATCCTATTTTCTCATCAAAGTGACTGTAATAAGGCATCTCAAATTCTCCAAATGCCCTGTTTAATTTTCGACACATATGAAGTTAAAATTATATACAAAGGTATCATCTTCGGTATATTCAAGATCCTAGCCCAACCACACTGTGGTACAGGATATTTTGTCTTGGTGCATATGTTTGTAACAGGCAAAAGAAACGAGATAGGCACATGGTTCCTTTTGAGAATATGCATAGAATCACTTTCTAAGGACGATTTGCATTGAAATTGGGAAAAATCGGTATAGATTTAGATATAGCTCCCATATATATTGTTGTCCGATTTAATTAGGTCTAGAATGATGTGTGTTAAGTTTCCTGAAAATTAATTCAGATTTAGATATAGCTCCCATATATATTGTTGTCCGATTTAATGTTAATGATGCACCAAAGTCCCAATATATCTTTCGATTTGCACGAAATTTGGCACATCGTAATGAATTAGGTATAGAATGATGTGTGTTAAGTTTCCTGAAAATCGGTTCAGATTTAGATATAGCTCCCATATATAGTTTCGTCCGATTTAATGTAAATGGTGTACCAAAGTCCCTATATATCTTTCGATTTGCACGAAATTTGGCACAGCGTAATGAATTAGGTCTAGAATGATGTGTGTTAAGTGTCCCGAAAATCGGTCCAGATTTAGATATAGCTCTCATATATATTTTCGTCCGGTAGATAATTGGTTTACCAAAGATCCCAAGGTAGGTCGATTGACAAAAAATTTGGCACAACGTACTGATGTTAATATATCCTAGCATGAAGCTACCCTGTATCTGACTAAATGAAAAATTTAGTATATGTTGCAGAATAACATGTTTATGGATCCATTTTCATGTTAAAATTCGACATCTGTTAGGATTCATCTGTTGAATGTACCCACAGTGGTGAAGGGTTTCATATAGTCGGTACCGCCCGACTTTACTACTTTCCTTACTGGTTTTTTTAATGTTTTTGATTTTTTTTAATATAAACTCCAATAAATATTTTTTAATATTATTTTCACATTTATTTCTTATAGATTTTTTTATTATTTGTTTGTTTTTTTCTCTCTTTTGATCAAATTTAAAATTTTTTTTGTTACATTAATTTCGTACTTAATACATACATAAAAAATACGAATGAATTGGTTATAAATAATAAAAAAATATATATTATATAATTAACATAAAAATTGTAAAAAAAATATAATTGTTTTATTTGTTTTTCTCGAATTGTTCTTGATTTGGCATGATGATTTTCAAAATAAAAGAAACATACATACATATACAATTACTTAACTTGTTTTGTGTTTTAGTAGAAAAAAAATACATACAAACACTTAAGCGAAATTTTACAAAAAATAAATTTGCAAAAATTCGGCGTCAGTGGAAAATTATATAAAATGGGTAAAACTTTTCAATGGGTGGGTTTGCGAAAAAAACATCAAAGAAGCAATTATACTAAAACATTGCAAAACTTACAAACTAAAGTCAAAGAAATTCATAGGCAATGTTAGAAAAAATGATGATTGGTGTGGTGTACAGAAATACAGAGGGTGGTTGGGGGGTGGGTGGTTAGGTAAAAATTAAATACGTAATAAAAAAAATAAAATCAACATTACAAAAACCACGTTGTGGGGGTTTTAGAAACTCCCGAAGTTGTTTTTGCGTTTTAGTTTTTCTTTGAGTGTAGAAAAAATATTGACTTTTCCTTCTTTCCGTCTGTGTGTGTGCGTGTTGTGGTTTACCAAACTTCACATTTATTAACGGGATTCATCGGTGATCCTTCGGGACATTGAAAATCTTTGGAGAAGTCTTTCATGTTACTCATTGAACCCAAGACACGGAATTCATTGGGCGAATGGACACCGGTGGTAATGCGCATTTTGAGAGTTTCTGAAAGAAATTATAAGAACAAAATATTAGAAAAAAAATAATATTCACGGATTTTATTTCAAAAATTATATGTAAGACATAATCAGGGAGATTCAATAGCTAATACAAAGAATAAAAAAAGTATGTTAGGCAAAGATGAGAACCCATAACAAATGGCGCCCAACATATAAAAACATTATTTTCTATGCCATCAAATCCCGTTTTTTTTTACATTGGACCCAATTCGTTTCGGGTTATTTAAAGTGGATTTAGAATTGTCCATCTGACTGATGAGCACGATTAATCGAACCTCCCAAAAACTGCATAATAATTATTTTAATATATTTTCCAATAACAAATGGCGCCCAACATGAACAACATTAAAGTCGTTTTTTAAGTCGATTTACAATCAAATGCTAATGCCAAGAATAAACGCAGTCTAGAGGGCGAACATGAGAACCCATAACATATGGCGCCCAACATGAAAAACATTTCTTTGGACAATCTCGTCGATTCATGATATTTAAAGTCCATTTAGAATCGTACGTCTGGCTAATGAGCATGATTAATCGAACCTCTCAAAAAGGTGGATAATAATTATTTTAATATATATTTTTCAGTAACAAATGGCGCCCAACATGAACAATATTAAACTGTATCTCGGCAAATCACGTTCCATATTATTGAGGACCAGATCCATTTCATGTTACGATTGTCTGACTTTTTCGGAAGGAAGGATGTCATCTCTCCCGGAAAGTGTAATATTATTAACACACTCATCGATTGTGTTGCAAACCAATGCCTTGAATGACATTTCTTGTGATAGACAACTTCAGACGTTTAACAAACAAAAACTTCATCGAGTTCTGCCAGACCGAAATTTGTATAACCTCCATAATGAGGTGCTCATTAAAAATACGTACAATAAAAAGGGAATTCTTACATGGCGGTGCTATGTCATGGCCCGGAGAAAGCGAAATACCAAACACAGATTGGAATATTCGGTTAAGATCTGAAATATGCTGAAAATGACGAGCGACCTTTGTATGGACACTATAAAGAAAACATTATTTTAAGTTAATTTAATTGAATTCCGTTGACCAATCCTCGCCAAACTCAAACTGCAGTGGCCGGACATCTACTATATTCCTCTTGCCTTCAGCTTTTGGACCATGCATGTATTCCATGGTATGGCCTACGAGACAGGATATAAGTATTAGCGTGTTTTCCACATTTTCAGTGCTCGAATCTGAAATCATAACTTTGGAGCCTTTCGATCCAACGGTCGTGTGACCCATGAATATCATGCCATTTAAGTATAAACGGCATGACTTCCACTGCAACCCTTTAATGAGCATGATTAATCGAACCTCTCAAAAAGGTGGATAATAATTATTTTAATATATATTTTTCAGTAACAAATGGCGCCCAACATGAACAATATTAAACTGTATCTCGGCAAATCACGTTCCATATTATTGAGGACCAGATCCATTTCATGTTACGATTGTCTGACTTTTTCGGAAGGAAGGATGTCATCTCTCCCGGAAAGTGTAATATTATTAACACACTCATCGATTGTGTTGCAAACCAATGCCTTGAATGACATTTCTTGTGATAGACAACTTCAGACGTTTAACAAACAAAAACTTCATCGAGTTCTGCCAGACCGAAATTTGTATAACCTCCATAATGAGGTGCTCATTAAAAATACGTACAATAAAAAGGGAATTCTTACATGGCGGTGCTATGTCATGGCCCGGAGAAAGCGAAATACCAAACACAGATTGGAATATTCGGTTAAGATCTGAAATATGCTGAAAATGACGAGCGACCTTTGTATGGACACTATAAAGAAAACATTATTTTAAGTTAATTTAATTGAATTCCGTTGACCAATCCTCGCCAAACTCAAACTGCAGTGGCCGGACATCTACTATATTCCTCTTGCCTTCAGCTTTTGGACCATGCATGTATTCCATGGTATGGCCTACGAGACAGGATATAAGTATTAGCGTGTTTTCCACATTTTCAGTGCTCGAATCTGAAATCATAACTTTGGAGCCTTTCGATCCAACGGTCGTGTGACCCATGAATATCATGTCATTTAAGTATAAACGGCATGACTTCCACTGCAACCCTTTTAAAACACGGTCCATCAGCTGTGCTAGTGATTGAAACTCTAGACATAACTGGCATATCGGAAATCTTTTCAGTATTGACCTCACGTGATAGATACTGAATTCTCATGACAGAAGTGTTTCGATATTATTCGGTTCCATCGGTAAAAAAAACCATTTAGTTTAGTTGATTGATTCAAAAAGAACTAGTTGAACGAGAGCGAAAATGAACTTGTGAAGCAATGGAACTAGGCAAACGAAAGAACCTTACCTAGTACCGATCGTTCCTTTTGCGTAATAGTTCCTTTGAACTGGTTCATTTCTAAACGACCCATATCAAAGAAAAATGATTGCCAGCTAGATGTAAACGGAGAAACGGTTTTATATTGATGCCGTGAGGTAAATTGAACTTTGCTGAGAATTTAAATATATTTGAAGTTCTGTAAACAAATCGAAGCTGCTGAAAAAATTCGAATGTTAGAAGAGAACACTGACTAAGAACAACAAATAAATTTGTTAGCCTTGCTTTATGGTAAATCGTCGCAAAAGTTGGATAGTTCAAAGGAACCGTTCCTCAAATGGAACGATCGATCTTTCCTTCATCTAGTTCCTTTTTCGTTAATCGATTTTTGATTGGCCGACTTAAATATTTGCGAGCGAACCGAAAGAGATCTAGCTAGTCTTGTGTCGTTCGTGAAAGACCAAGTTCAATTGAACGAATCAGTCCACTGAACGAGTTCAATGAACGATTTTGTTTACCAAACGTCGTCGGTCACTGAACGACACAGAATTTTATTCTACACCTTCAGTGTCGTTCAGGGGTGCTCTGGCTTTGACCAACTGAATGGCGTCAAACAATATCAACTTCATGTAAAATCTGATTAATTGAAAAAAGAAACTCGGAAAATTAGTTCATTGTGGTGTTCAAAAAATCAAATGCAAATACTCTAGTAGTGTTTTAAGCATAGCTATGGGGACAGAAAATAATTTGAAGTGACATTTAAAAGGATAGCACTCATTAGATTTACTTGACTCCCAAAAACAGCCGGTAGAAGGGAGCTTGAAACCATGGAAGAAGAGGCACAGGTGTCCGGAGCAACAACTGTGCAGCCGAATATAACTGGGTGCAGAAAATATATAGTCAAGTTTTTCGTATGATTGGGAAAAGTTATAATTCTTTGCGGTTGATAGAACTGGCAGCTTAAATGCAATACCAATTGAACGATATAAGGCAAGTGAACGAGGTGAACGACCTAGTTCAATTTAAAAAAAAAATACCTAGTTTGTTCGATCACTGTACTGAACGTAATTGCCCAAGACTAGATCTAGCCCCTTCAGGAAGTAGATCTAAAATCATCAAGATTACAATTTGGAAGGCACCATAACGATGAGAGCTAATAACCAACGATGTTTGCAGACCGTTCCAAAATCATTCAGTAGATATGAGTATATATTAATCTTATTCAACGTACTTATTAGATTCAGATGCAAAAATTCCACTACTCCCGCGAAAATTTCAATACTATTAGTAGTAGCCAATAGAATTAATATTGAAATTTAAAATGGAAAATCCTTACCTTTTCTGTACACGGCACACCATGTTTGAGCTGCTGAAATCCAGAACATTTGTTCGGGTGTATAATTTAAACCGGGCAATTTTGGTTCTTCACCATTCTTTTCCACCCATCTCTTATAGGCAATGTATGATTCTTTGATGCCGCCATTATCGGCAATATTTTCACCCTGAGTATTAATACCATTAAGCTGGAAGGGAAGAAAGATAAATAGATTAATATAAAAATATAAAAAAAATAGTTTTTAAATATCACGTTTACATATTTGTGATTTATTAAAGTAGTTAAATAGAAGACCTATAATAAGATCACCCAGTACGATCAGCTGTTTGTCAAACTTGCTGTCAAAATGTATTATTGTGAATAGAATTTAATAATTTTATTTGGAAAAGAAGTAGCTAACGAATTGATTGTTGCAAAGCATATTATTAAGTTCAGCAAAAAAGTTAAAATACAATTATTTTCTTCAAGTTTATTATCAAAAATTAAGTGAGCTCGTTGTCATAAAGTGTAGTCAATTCACAATAATGAATTTTGATATTTAGCTTGTGAATCAGCTGATCTCATTGGGTGGCCTTATTTATAGGCTTTGTATTGATGTTTAACTCGTAAGGACATATGCCAACCATTTCTCCTTAGTTAAAGCGGAATATGAATTTTCCACTTCCATCAAATCTGTGACATCGAACAAGGTCTATTAGTATGGTCAACTTTATTTATATAAAGTGAAGTAAATTCACAATAATGGATTTTGACATCTAGCTTGTGTATCAGCTGATCTCTCTGGGTGGCCTTATTTATAGGCCTTGTATTGATGTTTAACTCGTAAGGACATATGCCAACCATTTCTCCTTAGTAAAAGCGGAATATGAATTTACCACTTCGATCAAATCTGTGACATCGAACAATGTCTATTGGTATGGTCAGCAATAACGCTCTTTTACTTTATATAAAGTGAAGTCAATTCACAATAAAGAATTTTGACATCTAACTTGTGAATCAGCTGATCTCTATGGGTGGCCTTATTTATAGGCCTTGTATTGATGTTTAACTCGTAAGGACATATGCCAACCATTTCTCCTTAGTAAAAGCGGAATATGAATTTTCCACTTCGATCAAATCTGTGACATCGAACAAGGTCTATTAGTATGGTCAACTTTATTTATATAAAGTGAAGTCAATTCACAATAATGGATTTTGACAGTAAACTTGAAAAGCACCTGATCTCCCTGGGTGGCCTTTTTAATAGCCCTTTGATTGGTGTTTAACTCGTAAGGACATATGCCAACCATTTCTCCTTAGTAAAAGCGGCATATGAATTTTCCACTTCGATCAAATCTGTGACATCGAACAAGGTCTATTAGTAAGGTCAGCAATAACGCTCTTTTACTTTATATAAAGTGAAGTCAATTCACAATAATTAATTTTGACATCTAGCTTGTGAAGCAGCTGATCTCTATGGGTGGCCTTATGTATAGGCCTTGTATTGATGTTTAACTCGTAAGGACATATGCCAACTAGTCTCCTTAGTAAAAGCGGAATATGAATTTGCCACTTCGATGAAATCTGTGAAATTAAACAAGGTCTATTGGTAAGGTCACCAATAACGCTCTTTTACAATTCACAATAATTATTTTGACATCAAACGTAAGAAACAGCTGATAAACAGCTGATCTTCCTGAAGCATTTGGCATTAAACCAATATGTATTAATAAAGACAACCAGCAAGCGAATTGGTAATGTCAAAATTTTGGACTTTGTTTACGTTTTCATAATGGAAGTCAATTCACAATAGTGGATTTAGACAGCAAACTGAAGAATCAGCTGATAAACAGATGATCTTTCTGATTGATCTTATAAATTGGCCTTGAAAATAAACATAATGAAAAACCAGTAAGGAAAATAGTAAAATAGTAAGGAAAATAGTAAATATATATAGGGACTTTGGTGCACCATTTACATGAAATCGGACAAAACTATATATGGGTGCTATATCTAAATCTGGACCGATTTTCATGAAACTTGGCAGATATCACTCTAGCCTCAATTGAGTACGTTATGCCAAATTTCGTGCAAATCGAAAGATATATAGGGACTTTGGTGCACCATTTACATGAAATCGGACGAAACTACACATTGGAGCTATATCTAAATCTGGACCGATTTTCACGAAACTTGGCAAACATCATTCTATGCTCAATTTTGTACGTTATGCCAGTTTTCGTGCAAATCAAAAGATATAAAGGGACTTTGGTGCACCATTTACATGAAATCGTACGAAACTATATATGGGAGCTGTATCTACATCTGAGCCGATTTTCACGAAACTTGGCAGACATCATTCTAGTCTAAATTCAGTACGTTATACCAAATTTCGTGCAAATCGAAATATATATATAGGGACTTTAGTGCACCATTTACCTTAAATCGGACGAAAATATATATGGGAGCTATATCTAAATCTGAACCGATTTTTCCCAATTTCAATAGGGTTCGTCCTTGGGCCAAACAAATGAGCTGTGCCAAATTTCATCCCATTCGGATTATAAATGCGACTTGTACTTTGTTTACAATTTAACATCAACAGACGGACGGGCGGACGGACATGCATAAATCGACTCAGAAAGTGATTCTATGCATATTCTCAAAATGAACTATGGGTCTATTTCGTTTCCTTTTGCCTGTTACAAACATATGCACAAAGACATAATACCCTGTACCACAGTGTGGTGAAGGGTATAAACAGCTGTCTTTGTGGCCTTCTAGATAACCCCAAATAATTCACAATATTAACTTACATTCAAACCAGTTTGTCTATCGGTAAAGTTGCCATATTGTTCAATAATACACTTGGCCTTTTCCAAGTAGGCTTTTTGGGTATCGGGTTCCCACCAATCGACCAAATTGCCCTCCAAATCAAAGGTACGACCTTGATCATCGAAGCCATGGGTAATTTCGTGGCCAATAACGTAACCAATGGCACCATAATTCATGTACTTGGGACGATGGGCATTGAAGAAGTGACCCTGCAAGATGCCAGCGGGGAATTCTATAAAATGAGAGAGATTATAATAATTTAAAATCAAAGAGAGAGAGAGAGTTTAAAAATTATACTTACGTATACTATTCTCAATCGACGAATAGAAAGCATTCACCACAGCCGGACGGGCATGACGAATCCAATCGGTCTTGTTCACCGGCAATCTCAATTTATTGAACGAATAATCGGTACCGAAAACATTCATTTTCAAGAACGATTCAAAATATTTATCCGCATCGATATCCAGTTTATCATAGTATTCAGCCAACTTGTTGTCGTCCAACATTTCATCGGGATAACCAATATGGGTGGTCATATGTTTCAATTTCCTCTTGGCCTCAGCTTTGGTCTTATCGTCCATCCAGGAAACTTCATCCAAAATATTATCGAATACATCGCGTATGTTGTTAACCATTTCCAGAGCATTCGATTTGGAGTCTTCCTTGAAGTATTTGCGTACGTACAACGAACCCACCGAGATGGCTAAGCTGTTTGGTTTTCAATTCAAATTTTGGGGGTTTTTGCGAATTTTGAAATGTGGCAAAATTTGGCATGTAGGTATGTATGTGTAGTGGGTGGCGGGTTGGTGGAAAAGCGCGACGAAAAAATATTTTGTTGCATGATTTCGATTTTTTGTTGTTGTGGTTAAAATGTTGTCATGAAATAAAAATGTTGTCGATTTTTTTGTTTTTTTTTAGCAACAAAATTATGTCGATTATGGTTTTTGAGTTGATTTTCGTGTGTGTTTGTTTGGTAAGTAATTTTGAAAATAAAAAATGAAACGAAAAATAAAAATTATTTTGTTTGGATTATTATTATATATAGAAAATGATTTAATAAATAACAAATTATTAATTTAAAGCTTTTTGGGTTAAAATAAAGCTATAAAACTCGTGAGGATTAATATATGTGGTGGCCGAAACCATAAATATTGATTTGTGTGTACAACAAAAATCAACGAACATAAATTATGGTGATACGGAAAACTATAAAATTTGCATATGTGTGTGTGATAATGTTATAACGTGATGTTCCAGAAACTCTGGTTTTGATATGCGCTATTCCACTAGTTTGTAACAATAACTAAGCTCGGATGAGTTGTCGATCGCAAATGAATGCAGTAGGATAGATATATTTCAGAAAATCTAAGATTACGATATTATATGTATGGCAGATATTTTAGGTAAACTATATTTTTTTCCAGAAAACAAGAAGAACTGGAATGGAATTAGAGACTCTGAATGATTTCTAAATGACTGATCGCTTGTTTATTGTACCTGTGCAATCCTGTTTTGGATGGGGATAAGTAAATTGGCTTTCGACTAATCGATTAATCGACTTTTTGTATTGAAAAATCTAAAATCTAAGTATTAAGCAAATCGATACGTCGACTTTGCTTTATTATTACAAAGCCCAAATTGCTCAAAAATTACAAATTCCAGAACTTTATTTTATCTGTTGAAAACAATTCATATAAAAAATCAAATTTTTAGTCGATAAAAGTTGAAAATCGATTTTGACAAAATCGAAAGTCGATTTTTTTTTTGTCAAAGGCAAAAATCGAAAAGTTAAAAAGTCGACTTTTTGGTCGGAGGCAAAAATCGAAAATTTTTTTGCACTCGACCACGTTCCGAAGCTGCAATAAAGTGAGGGAATTTCGAAAAACAGGGAATTTCGAGATTAATCCCACAATGTAATCCATGAGTAGTCTGATCTTTTGTTTGAATATTCGTGCAGTAATTCCATGCCGATCACTGGGAGTGGGCCTGTCTACAAAAGGTTTGAAATTTCAGTCCATTTCAGATTGCAAGTGAATGTGATAAATAAATCCGGGCGCCCGTAATTCCGTACGTAAGTAATCGCGTCTTGAGCATAGTCATGTATTTGACGTGGGTTTCCAATATAAGTAGTTGGAAGGATGCTTAAACAACCGATGTTGGATGCATTTCCTTCTGTAGTGATAGTGGGAGCATTATGCTGTCTTGCATGGCCCCAAGCGGGTCTGTTTTTCCTCCAATAATGATTTTGTGGTCGCTCATGCAGACATTTTTGCAATTGTTAGATTATTTCACGTTTAGTAGCAGTGAAAATTGCACAACGTTGATCCAATATATTTGAGAAAAGTTATCTTGGTTTGGTGGGGGTAACATAGAGCGGGTGCTATGGTGAAATTGCCCTTGAATTAAAATAGTTTTGAAGATTGAAGTAATTGGTAATTTTGAAAATAAAGAAGCGCCATTACCTAATATCTCGGATTGTAGCCGGCAACTTCGGCTCCAAATGACGTCATTTAAAACTATCCATTATATTTTTGTATATTAGACAGAAAGTGTTTTGCCTGCATTGTATTACCATAGAGCAAGGAATACAATGGCTCAGGAGGATGAACCAATGGAGGCAATTTTACCTTGCCACCAGCGCAGCATAAGACGGGGGTTTCACATTGGATTTTTAATGCATTACAATGCTGACGTATGACATATAATGAATCGATATCAACGTACCGAACGTCTTTGTAGATGATTGTTGAATCGTATTCAAATGCTGCGCGACTCAAGTCCGTATTTACTACTGGTCTTCTTTTATAAATATTCGATTGGACACGTCTCCAATGAGTTATTTCTGCACGTTCCTCTTACGATTGAGAGTTACGGATATTTTGACTGACTATTGCACGACGTGTACGTCGTCGAAGATTTAACCGTCTAATAGAAGGTATTATCCCAACAAATAACTCTCATAGAACCAACAAATACAGCATAATTTATGATATTCAAAAGAATAATCCATTCAAAAAAGACAACTTACGGAATTAATGATCGGAACCGAAGTGAATAATTTTAATTTGTAATTGTTTTAATTTTTTACTCAATATAAAATGACAATAAAGAAGGAACATGACAAATTTATCAAAGCCAAAGACAACGTACAACTTAAGGCAATATATTAAGTTGTGCCATCCATTCAGCATAGAACCATCAGCTAACATCCATTATCATGGTTTTCATAATTATGCGAAATTTGCAAGAACCGCAAAAATTTCCCATAAACCAAAATCAAATCATGCGTAAAATTAATTCAGTTAGAATTTAAATTTTTCCATTCGAAAAGCCATTATACAGTGAGCAGCAAAAGTTATGGTACCCCATACAAATAATCAAATATTCAGTAATTACTCAAAAAATAATTTACAAAATTTAAAACAATTTTTTTATTTTATGTATTCACTGCTATACTACAACAATGGAAAGTAATATTTCATTTATTTGTTCCAACAAACCATAAAAAGAATCGAAATCGTGTCAACTCCAAATTTTTGCACAGCATAAGTCATGGCACCCCTGATCAGAGCTGATATTACACATCATTTATGGGATAAAATCGTTTAGTAAAATAGGTGGCAACTATTTAGAGTTTTGTCAAATTCTCTTTTAAAACAATAACGGTACTTTCCACATTCCCAAAAGCATTTGCTTAGTGCAACAAGTGAAAGCAAGTATTTTTTAAAATGCCTGGAAAAAAACTAACTATTGAAGAGCGAAAAATAATAATTAATAACCATGAAATGGGAAAATCCTATTCCGAAACAGGTAAAATGATAAACAGAACCAAATCAGCAGTCCAAAAAGTAGTTAATCGATACAAAAAAGAAAATATAATTGAAAATAAACCGCGATCAGGCCGTCCCAGGAGGCTCAACATCGGAGAAGAACGAAAAATTTAAAGTATTTTTAAAAAAGGATCCATTCACCAGCTCTCTAAAATCACTACAGTCTTAAAAGAATCATTTTGGGAAAGCAGCATCAAAAAGTGTGGATTCGATGCTCGCACTGCCCGCAAAAAAAAAAACACTTGTTAATAAAACAAACAGAAAGAAGCGTGCCGATTTTGCAAATGATTTTAAAAACAAGACAAATAAGTTCTGGGAAAAAGTTATTTTCTCGGACGAATCGATATTTAACATATTTGGGTCGGATGGACGCTCTTTGGTGTGGCGGAAAAAAGGCGAAGAGCTCAATCCAAAGAATACTCGGAAAGCAGTAAAGCTCGGAGGGGTTGGAGTAATGGTATGGGGATGCATGTCAGCAACTGGTGTTGGCAATTTGGTATTCATTGAGGAAATAATGAATAAAACAGTTTTCCTGAATATTTTGGAACAAAATTGGAATCAAAGTGGTGAAAAACTCAACATTCGTGATAATCATGTAGATAAACGAATCCGAAATCATACAATTTCCAGTAAGGCCTAACTCAAAGAAATACTTCTGACAGAATGGGGTAAAATATCGTCCGACTACACTAAAAAACTTGTATACTCAATGCCCGAACGATTGAATGAAGTTTTAAAACACAAGGGATATCCTAACAAATATTAGTTAAGTCAATTTAATTGTAAAAATTAAGTAATATTAAATAATTCATTATTTTTCTCCAGGGGTACCAAGACTTATGCTGTGCAAAAATATGGACTTTTCAATATGTCTATTTTGTTTTATATTTTGTTTTAATAAAAAAAATGAAATATTACTTTAATTTGTTGTAGTATAGGATTGAATACATGAGATAAAAATATATATTTGAAATTTTGTGAATTACTTTTTGATGAATTACTGAATATTTTTTGATTTGTATGGGGTACCATGACTTTTGCTGCTCACTGTACATGGATAGAGCAAAATCATGTTTTCTTTTAAATATTCCGCGATTATCAGTTAGAAGTTTCAATTTTTCCATTCGAAAAGCCGAAAAGCATATAAAAGAACAACATTCGATTTTTTTCCAATTTCATGACTTTTCCGCGGATTTTTCTCCAAATGTTCTATCATAAAAACCTTCAAATCGGTCCAGCCGTTCTCAATTGATGCGTTACTATAGATTTTCAAACTAAATAAATCTTGATTTTATGGAAATAATGATAGCGATTAATCTTACTCTCTTTTTGGTTTATTATTATTAAATTTAACTCTAATGAATATATAAATTTATTTTTATATACAAACATTTTTTCAAGGTAATGACAATCCAATATTGATTGTAGAAAACTAACATATTTTGAAAATTTTCCATAATTGACAATTACTTAAATGTATTATTCGCTGGCAATTTTCGCCAAAAATATGTCCAAAAAGATCTACGTAGAGATGAAATTATAAAGGTTCGATATAAAACGTGTGGAAATGCTAATATCTTTCAATATATATTTTGCAACATTTTTCGCGGATTTTTCTCAAAATTTTCTTGCATTAAAAGCTTTCCACTTCAATTAAAGACTACTAACAGAAAATTTAAGTCGAATCGGTCCAGCCGTTTTTTTTTAATAATTTTTGCAAGATTTTCGCGGGTTTTTCTCAAAATTTTCCTTCATAAAAACCTTCCCACAGTAATTACCGACAACTGAAAGAAATTTTGAGTTAAATCAGTCCAGCCGTTCTCAATTGATGAGTTAGTATACATTTTTTGGCACAATTTTTATATATAGAAGATATCTAGTATCAAGTTTGTTATATATTAAGCTCCAAAAAATATTTTTTAAAAAATGCTGAGCCCTGAAAAATATTTTTGAAAAATCCACGCCTATGATAGATTACCTAGCACAAAAACAGAAACTACCCTGAAGATGTATATGAATATGTAATCTATTCCATTATATATGTTTTGAATACTATTATTATTATACACCATTTCCCAAAAGCAGTTGAAGCATTTTATAAATTTTTGACACTCAACGAAGACAGTTCTACTTAATTTATATAATGATATCCAAAAATTCATTTTAAAAAAATATTTTAAAGCAATTTCTTATATAAAGTTTACCTTGTTTTTCTACATTACAAAAAAAGAAAATGAAAACAGAAAATAATAAAACATTTTAGATAATATTTCAGTAACTATATGATATAGGAATGTATGGGATATGTATGTAGGTTGTAGTTCATATCCAAACTATTTGAAAATGTTCTATAAAACTATTTTGTTACAATATAACCTTACTAAGAAAATTCGATATGATATCTGTTTGTCTACATAGAAAAAAAAAATAACATATCAAATACCCTTCTTCATTATCATCCACTTCAATACTGTCGGAAACGTAAAAAAAGAAACATTAATATAGAAAATTTTCTTTTGTAAAAATATGAATTCGCTTGAAAAAAAAATAATGATATGAAATAATGATATGATTAACAAACAATGACTATGAAGCTGTAAATTCAAATAAAAATTGTGGTACAGGCAAAAATAATCGAGATAGACCTATGGTTCCTTTTGACAATATGCATAGAATACCTTTCTGAATCGATTTATGCATGTCCGTCCGTCTGTATATGTTAAAAAGTAAATACAGTGCAGGTCACATATATGATCCGAATCGGATGAAATTTGGCACAGCTCATTTGTTTGGCCCAAGGACGAACCATATTGAAATTGGGAAAAATCGGTTCAGATTTACATATAGCTCCCATATATATTTTCGTCCGATTTCAGGTAAATGGTGTAACAAAGTCCTTATATATCTTTCGATTTGCACGAAATTTGGCACAGCGTAATGAATAAAGTCTAGAGTGATGTGTGCAAAGTTTCGTGAACATCGGTTCAGATTTAGTTATAGGTCCCATCTATAGCTTCGTCCGATTTAAGGTAAATGGTGTACCAATGTTCCTATATATCATTCGACTTGCACGAAATTTGGCACAGCGTAATGAATTAGGTCTAGAATGATGTGTGTTAAGTTTCCTGAAAATCCGTTCAGATTTAGATATAGCTCCCATATATATTTTCAACCGATTTAAGGTAAATGGTGCACCATAGTCCCTATATATCTCTCGATTTGCACGAAAGTTGGCACATCGTAATGAATTAGGTATAGAATGATGTGTGTTAAGTTTGCTGATAATCGGTTCAGATTTAGATATAGCTCCCATATATATTTTCGTCCGGTTTAAGGTAAATGGTGCACCAAAGTCCATATATATCTCTCGATTTGCACGAAATTTGGCACAGCGTATTGGATTAGGTCTAGAATGAAGTGTGTTAAGTTTCCTTAAAATCGGTTCAGATTTAGATATAGCTCCCACATATATTTTCGTCCGATTTAATGTAAATGGTCCACCAAAGTCCCTATATATCTTTCGATTTGCACGAAATTTGGCACAGCGTAGTGAATTAGGTCTAGATTGAAGTGTGTTAAGTTTCCTGAAAATCGTTCAGATTTAGATATAGCTCCCATATATATTTTCGTCCGATTTAAGGTAAATGGTGCACCAAAGTCCCTATGTATCTTTCGATTTTCACGAAAATTGGCACAGCAGATTTAGATATTGCTTCTATATCTGACCAAATAAAAAATGTAGTATCGGTTGCAGAATGACATGTTTATGGATCCAATTTCATTTTACTGGTCCTCCAAAAATGCGACGTTTGTTAGGATTCATCTGTTGAATATACCGAAAGTGGTGAAGGGTATCATATAGTCGACCCCGTCCGACTTTACTACATTCCTTACTGGTTTAGTTCTTAACTCTGAGTCGTCTTCATTTTGATCCCCGTCAAATTAATTTTTAATATGATCTATCAATTAATTTTTACTATGGAGACGTTGGAAGATATGAGCTGAAAGGCCTTCGTAAAGAAGAGCTGTATTAAGAATATTCTGCTAGGGCTTTACAAGATGGGCCCAAACTTGAGATTGAACTCAATATCTGTCACGAGTTTATTTAGCCTATGAAAACGAAAATTTTAACACCATTAGATCCCGAAATTCAAAATTATAATCTCTCCAGATGGTATCGTATAGAGGTTATTCTAAAATGTGGACCGGAATTTTAATGGTCTATGGTAAATAGTTTTGCATCTAACCTGATTTCAACGGACAGAAGGGTATTCTAAAAGTTGGTAAAATTTCTGTATGAAAAAACCAAGTCCCTTTGAAATCAACGCTTATCGGAGACCCTTTTAAAATATTTAAAAAAAAATTAACGCTTATCGGAAACCCTTTTAAAATATTAAAAAAAAATCAGGATTATCGGAGAATTATTAATTTTTTTTTTAATTCTCGACAATAGAAGACCCATTAAAAATATTTTTTTATCAAAATATTATCGTTATGAAAATTTTTTGAAAATAATTTTTAAACAAAAAAAAAATGGTGCTTAACAAAATCGTGATCGTGAAAAAAACAAAACAAAAAATGCTTAACAAATGACATGGTTAATAAACTTGTGATGTGACATAAAAACAAACAAAATTTCAAACAAGTGTATGAATGTATGTGGACATATAAGGGATTGATTTATGTGATCTTACGTATCATCATCGTCACCGCTAGAATGTTTGTTCCATAAAAAAATAAAAAAAAGAGAGAGACACAAAGAAAAAAGAAGAGAAAATAGAAATAATAACATATACACATGTCCTTCAGAAGAGAATGTGAAAATTTTGGAAAAACAAAAATGAAAGACTCGAACACACAAACACGAACGATACCGAACATTTACAAACAGGAAACGGAAATACAAAGACATGCTAAATAATAACAAGAACGGATAATTACAACTACAAAAAAGAGAGAGAGAGAAAGTAAACACAAAATTTTCCGTAAACATGCAAAATTTTGTAACGCATGCTCTCCGACCAACAACAACAAAACATTACACCAACAAAAACTAGGGAGAAAATAAAATCAAACCCCTTCAACTGCTTACCTTCCTGATGAAATATCAACACATTCCTTCCAACGGGCCTCCTGTTCCTGGCGACCCGTCAATGCCGTGGCATATTGCAATTGACGTTTACGGAATTCCTCCGATAGGAAAGCCACCGAAAAGGCATGAATACGCCACATCATATAATTGGCAATGGTACGTTTGGGGGTACGTTTCAACAGTTTACCCAATTCCTCCATAAAACTGGGAACCGATAGATTGATAACTTCATTTTCGTCGACCTTCAAACCTTCCGGCAGCAAGGCATTGATATAATCCAACCATTGTACATAGGGATAGGCCTCTTGGATTTCTTTGATTGTTCTCAAGTTATACAAATCATTGGAGTTACGTCTCTTCTCATTGGACCAGGAGATCTGCACAAAGGGAATTAGGAATGTTATTACGAATTGTTGGAAATTGTAAGTCATGCTACTTACATTGGCCAAATCCATTTCGAATTGTAAAGATTCGGATAATTCCTTGGTGGCTCTATCTTTGTCGGCACCGAAAAGTACTGCCATATCAACCATATATTCACATAGTATAATTATTTAATGATATTGAAATATCAAGAAAA